>NC_066543.1:2813512-2833512 GCF_024679095.1 Eriocheir sinensis
TGAATTAGTTAGGGAAGATTAGTTAAGTCGAGACAGGTTCCGAGTGTTTTTTTTATAAGGAGGAGGAAGTTAACTTTACACACATAACAAGCCGGCCAGAGTGTCTTTCCTTCCTCCCTTTCTTCCTTTTTTTTATAATGTTTTCTTTTTGTCTTGTCTATTACTTCCTTTCTTCCTTCTTTCTTTCTTCTTTAACTTTTTTTTTTTTTAAGTTTTCTCTTTTCCGTTCTCAGTTCCTTTGTAGTTATTTTTCTTTTCCGTCTTGCTCTTACTCTTGTTGACGATGTTTTCTTTCGTTTTCTTCTTATTCCTCAATTCCGTATTTTTTTTTATTCTCTTCTATTTCCCCGTTTTCTTTCTTTACTCGCTTAATTTGTTCTATTTCTAATTTGTTTTCTCTGTCTTCTGTCCTTTCTTTTTCTTGCTATTTTCCTAATACTCTTGTTAACGCTTTTTATTCTCCCGATATACTCTTTACTTCCTCCCTTTCTTTATTCTTCTCCCCTTCTCCCTTCTTTCATTGAGTCTTTCTTTGCATTTAATTCGTTTTCCCTTTTCGTTTTCTTTTTTTATTCCTTTTATCCCGTATTATTATTGTCAGTGTTGTCTTTTCCTTCCTCCTCCGCCCCCTTCTCTTCCTCCTCCTCCTCCTCCTCCTCCTGTGTATAAGGCAGGGAAATGAAGGATGCGTCGCTGCACATCAATTCCCCATTACGAAACCACGCGCGAAGGGGAGAAGAGGGGAGACTTGGGAGAAACATAGGGGAAAAAGGAGGACGAGAGGGTAAGCAAGGGAGATCCATAGGAGAAGAGAGGGGAAGCTTAGGACACATTGGGGAAGAGAAGGGAAGAAAGGGGAAAATTGGGAAGCAAGAGAGAGGCGAGAGTGAATGAAAGAAAGAGAGATAGCACAAGGTAAGTGGAGGAAGCGTGGGGAGGGAAGGGAAGGAAAAAACTGTGAATGGAGGAAGTCGGGGAAGAGAGAGAAGAGGAAGGAAGTCTAATGCATGGCGGAAGGGCGAGGAAAAATGGGTCTGTTAGAGGTAAAGAAGAGAAGGGGAGGAGGAGGAATAGAGAGAGGAAGAGAAAGAGAAAAAAAGTAGAAGCGGAGAAGGGAAGGAGGCTGCGTATGAGCACGACCAAAGTAAATACTACCACTACTACTACTACTACTACTACTACTACTACACAATGACTATATATGCTACTATTACAACGACACTGAGGGGAAAAAAGTAAAATAGGACGGCATTAATAAAAAAAAACAAAGATGGACGCATTTCAACACTTTAAGTAACGAGTTTATTAAGAGAAAGTTCAAAAGTTTATCCAGACAACACTAGGCGAATAAAGTAAAGACAGAATATGAGGGGAGAGTGATGTTTGATGTTAGGCGCAATCGTGTTCATGCCGCGACACTGACGGAGAGAGACTAATTTAAATCTCATCAAAGTGATCATTACTCTGGTGGCGCGCGATGATATACCTTTGTTCACACACACGCACACATACACATACACACACACACACACTCTCTCTCTCTCTCTCTCTCTCTCTCTCTCTCTCTCTCCATCAATACGATTTTCAATACTTGTAATACTTCGAATAAAACACATAAGTACTATAACATGTACGCCAAAGCAACATAAACAACTGCTCCTCCTCCTACTACTCCTACTATTACTCCTGTTACTACTTTTATTACTCCTCCTCCTCCTACTACTACTACTGTTGCTGCTGCCACACATACTATTCCCGGACGAACAAACACACACCAACACCTGCTGCCCAAACATAAACACAGACGACCTCTAATCCACAAAGCCTGTTACTTCTTCGTCCCTATCCTGCCCTCTTATAGACCCAAGATTAGGACCTTCCACACGCCTTGGGGAACAGCATTTCAACGCGTTTAATCCTTGAAAAAGACCCCACGAGCACGCTTCACCGCTCTCTCTCTCTCTCTCTCTCTCTCTCTCTCTCTCTCTCTCTCTCTCTCTCTCTCTCTCTCTCTCTCTCTCTCTCTCTCTCTCTCTCTCTCTCTCTCTCTCTTCCCTTCTCTTTCCTCTTATTTTTTTATTTTCTTTATCTTTCTCTTCTTATTTTTTTTCATTCTTTCAATTTTTTTCTCTCTCTGAAGCCGAAAATACCACAGTAAGCTCTTAAGCACACGACATTATACGGTACATTCCCTTGATATATCTTCCAGCGCTAGGAATAATGGCTGCGAATCTCTTAACTCTACGGCTAAGGCTATTGGATCCTCCCTTAGCCTCCCCATTACTGATACTATATGGTATTTGGGGGAATATTAATACCATCGAGGATTTAGATCTGAGATTCGTAACATATGGGAAGGTACAGCACAACTACATTATCTCTCTCTCTCTCTCTCTCTCTCTCTCTCTCTCTCTCTCTCTCTCTCTCTCTCTCTCTCTCTCTCTCTCTCTCTCTCTCGGTGAAATTCGTACCCAGTCAGATTTTACTTTTCCATCTATTTTTCTGTCTCCGTTTCCTGCCTTTAACATCCAGTTCAGTAACCCCTCCAGCTTCTTCCTTCCTCCTCCTCCTCCTCCTCCTCCTCCTCCTCCTCCTCCTCCTCCTCAAGTTTTTCCAGTACCTTCTTTTCTCATACAATTCGGTGACTGCCTCATATCTTCACTCTCCCCCTTTTCTTCCTCTCCCCATTCTTCTTCTATTTCATTCTTTCTTTCTCACTTACTCACACATTCACGCGCTCCTCAAGCCCTCCCTTTGTTCTTCAGTATTTTGCATTCACTCTTTATATGCTGGAACGTAAACACGGCGCACGAGGAAATAAAAAGAGAGGCATGGAAAAATGGAAACGGAGGAGGAGGTGGAGAAGGAAGAGGAGAAAAAGGAGGAGGAGGAGGAGGAGGAAAGATGGGTGAGCATGTGGAGGAGAAAGTGGAATGAGGGAGAGGTGAAAAACTGTGAAAATGAAGTAGTAGAAATGAAGGAGGGAAGGAAGAAAATGTGGAAGGAAGATAAAGAAAACAGGATGGAAGAAAAGAAATAACGCAGGAATGAAAGAAGGAAGAGAATGTTGAGAAGGGAGAAGAGAGCAACAAAGCAATACGTAAACGAAATAAAGAACGTAATACGAAGACACTTAAGGATAAATACAAAACAAATATATTTATCCATGAAGGAAATCCCAATAAAGAGTATATGCGTAAGTGGCAGAACTACAGCAGGAAGAAATAATAAAGGAAACAAAAGAACGAGGTCAGACATGAACGCTTAAGTAAGAAAAGGAACGTGAAAGAAGAGAGAGAAGTATAACAAGAGAACAACACTAAAAAAAATGAAAATATAAATGTGGTTAAATATCAACGAAACGAATACAAGACGCAACGTAATAAATAAGAAATAAAATGAAAAAAAATGATAATAACAACGACTTTAAATATGAATGGTTCAAACGGAGAAGCAGAGGAGAAGTAAAGGACGACGAACATAAAGAAAGAATCACACACACACACACACACACACACACACACACACACACACACACACACACACACACACACACACACACACACACACACACACACACAAAGATGGATGCAAATGGGAGGAAATAGACAAGCAAGCCATTTTTCCTCAATACCCGGAAAGTGATTGCCCGGAGAGGAAAGGAAGAACGAGGAAGAAGGAAGGAGGAGGAGGAGAAGGAGGAGGAGGCGGGAGGAAGAGAAAGGAGGCAGGAGGTGAATGTGTGCGTCTGGGGTTTGTCAAGTGTCTCCGTCGTGTCATGCCGCCTGGGGGATAGGGAGACGGGGAAAGGAAGGGGGGGGAGGGAGGGGGCAGAGAGAAAAGGAAAGGAGGGTCAGAGGGAACGCAGAGGGGGGAAGGGGTTGAAAAAGGAAGGGCTGATGACGGAAACTGATAACTGGGAAGTGGAAGAAATGAGGAAAGGAGGAATAAGAGAAACCAAAGGAAATGCAGAGAAGGTAAAGGAATAAAGCGACTACGAGGAACCGACGGAAACAGAAGAAAGGAAGAAGGAAGAGATATAGGAGCGTAAAAAAAGGAGATAAAAGGATAGGAATGAGAGGGGTTGGGGAGGGGATGGCAGGGACGGGATCAGATGCGGAGAGAGAAGGGGAGGGAAGGGGACATGGAGGGAAGGGGACAGGAAGGGAAGGGGACATGGAGGGAAGGGGATGGTCTCCACAAAGGGCTGGATTATGCTGTTCTGATATCTGTCTTCAAGAGGGATGCGGAGTGCTGAGCTAGCTGTCGTATGTGTGTGTGTGTGTGTGTGTGTGTGTGTGTGTGTGTGTGTGTGTGTGTGTGTGTGTGTGTGTGTGTGTGTACAGGATTCTGCTTGCTTTTTTTTCTCTTGTTGCCTTTGTGTCATTTTGTCGGTCTATAATTTCCTGCATTGGCCTTTTCTCTTGTACAATAAAGTTCAGTATTTGCTTTTACCATGCATGTCTCAGCATAAAGAGGTCAAACTTCATGATAAAGCTAACATAGTGCTTGGGGACAATTAAGAATCACCCAACCTTCAACTTGCAGTGAACGAAGAAGCATTGCCTAGAACTGTTACGAAACTGTGTTTAGAACTATTGCCAGACAGACTTGAAACATTTGCTGGACGAACGACTTCCGGTCTCTGTTGTCTAGTGACTTGAAATGTAGTTGTCAGTAAGGACTTGGGTAGTTTTGTTGCTGGACTGCCACAAGCCATTCATGACATCGCTGCGGGCACGCTGGAGCAAGGAAATGCCGGAAATTGCAGCCGACGTCCTATTTGTAAAAGAGGAAACAGCTGTTGGCGCGGCCGCTTGTTATTTAGCTCTTGCAAAGTTGGTCCAAGCTGAGTCCGGTGATGGCGCGGCACAGGGTCTGTTATGAAGCAGCAACACATCACCGTGAAGGATCAACACAAAGGACAAGACAAGGTGTTGCAGCGACGCAGTGATTTCTTTTTATTTTTCAGATGCTGATGGAGCGGGTCATTATATAAATCTCAAAGCAGAATACATATTTTCGAGCCTCATCCTTTGCATAACACGTCTGACGATACAACATGATTTATTTTTTGCTGTTGGAGACTAGACTCTACGACGAATGAATGAACGCCTTAAAGCTTAGAGCTGTTTATGTGTTGTCTTGCTCTTTTCTCCTCTGTCTGCGACACCTTATAGCATCAGAGGGATTCCTTATATTCAGCTGTTGTATCGTTCAGTTATTACAAATCTGAAAATACTGATAAAAAGAAAATTAATATAGTTATAAGATACTAACAATGGTGGAGCAATGCGCGTGTCGCTGGTTTCAAGGTCATGCACAGGTTGGCACGTGCGTCCACACAGCGAGCCTCCGTCTCTGCCTCACGCCTCGCCAAATGGGTGCACAGTGAGTGCCTTTGAACCGCGCTCCGCACTTGCAAGAATACCATTTCCCAACCGCTGCAAAACAATCTCGCAACGAAAGAGAATTTTCTTTAAGCAGCCTCGTGACGGCCCAGAGGCTGAACTTATGAAACAACCAAGCCATCCTTCTCTTTACAAAGTATAAATATGTTACCTAAAGTGAATTTCGAATAAAAAATAATACTAATACTATTATCGTGCGAATTTTGCACCGGATGTCACTGAAATGAAAAAAGAAAGTGAACATAATATAGCTGAGTAAGAGTTGATGGCCGGTAGAGGTGTATTACAAAACAGTTAACAAAATAACTCGTTACGAAGCTCCCCAAGCGTCTGTATGTGTGTCGCCTAGTGTCACTGTCTTTCTGCGTATGCCGGTCTGTCTGTCTTTCTGTGCAGTATGTGTCTATATGTAGCTGCTCCGTTTGTCTGTCAATGTGCTGTATGTCTCTTCGTCTGCCTGTCAGTATGCGTTGTCTCTAAAAGTGTGTGTCCGTATGTATCTGCATAATTATGTCTGTGTCCTATGTAACGTATGTCTGTCTGTCTGCCTTTCCCTGTGTACCTTCGCCGCCGCCTTCCCTTATTCGCTCTATTTCGTCGAAGCACAATGCAGAGGAGAGCTGTGTCATTCGGCCGTGAGGGGGAGGGAAGGGGGAGGGGGAAGGGGCAAATGAAAGGGCTAGAGGAGGAGGAAGGTTGGAGACAGAAAAAGATGATGGTAGAGGCGTCAACGGGCGGGGGATGATAAGGGGGAGAGAAAATAAGGAAGCAAGGGGGGGGGGGAGGAGGAGAAGGAGGAAGAGGAGGAGGAAGGAGTGGTGGCGGTAGTGGTGGTGGCGTGTCTGCGAGTGTGTGATATGGGAAGGGGGCAGGGAGGAGAGGAAGGGAGGACGCGAAGGGAGGAGGGAGAGGAGAGGGATAGAGAAGAGAAGAGAAGGAAGGGTTTGTAATAGATTGAAAGAAGAGGAAGTGGGGCTGGAGGAAAGAATTGTGAATGAAAAAGAAAAAGGAGTAAGTGCCGGAAGGACTGGGGAAGACGTAGGAAGAGGAAGGAAAGACGGATAAAAGAGAGGAAAGGAAGGGAAAGTAAGAACGGGGGACGGAGAGAAGGAGAAGGATAGGAAAATACAGGAGGAATACATGGAAGGAAAAAGAAGAGAGGGAAAGAGGTAGAAAGGAGATGAGAGGGTAGGCAGGGAGGAAAACAGGAGAAAACAAGGGAATGGCATGAAAGGAAAGGGAAGCGAAGGAGACGAAGAAGGTGAATTTGGGGATGGACAAGAACGATAGAGAAGCGAAGGGGAGGGGAAGGACGGAAGGGAAGGAAGGGGAGGAAGGGGTGGGAGGGGATGGGGAGGCGGCGTCGCATAGCTTAGTGGCAGCTGCGTTCCTTCTGGAGCTAAAATTTATGTGCGAGTCTGTAATATCGAGTTTACGCGGCTAATGTCTGGACTTGTATAAATCTTCGGGCGAGGGAGGGAGCGGGAGAGAGGGAGAGAGGGAGGGAGCGAGAGGGAGAGAACGGTTGAGGCAGGGAGGAAGGGAGGGAAGGATGTAGTGGGCGAGGGAGCAAGGTAGAGGGAGGTAGGAGGCAAGGGAAGGACAGTGCTTCGGATATCGCTTCGCTTTTATTTATTGCCGGAGTGACGTCACGAGTACTTCCTTGGCTTGACGTCGGAGTGAATCTATCAGTGTAAGATGACGGCTTCTCCTTTCTTACTTACTACCTAACTCCCTCTAATCCACTCCTACTCCACTCTACTCCCTCAAATTACACTCTTACGCCACTCTCCTCCCTCCTACTCCACTCTAATCCCTCGTCCTCCAATCTTACTCCACTCTACTCCCTCTAATCCACTCCTACTCCACTCTACTCCCTCAAATTCCACTCTTACGCCACTCTCCTCCCTCCTATTTCACTCTACTCCCTCATACTCCAATCTTCATTCTACTCCGTCATACTACATCCTTACTCCACTCTAATCCCTCATACTCCAGTCTTACTCCACTCTACCCCCTCATACTACACTCTTACTCCACTCTACTCCCTTATTCTCCACTCTTACTTCACCCTGGTACCAAATATCCTCTGCCACTCAAATTCCCTCCTGTAAGAAAGCGTACAAACTGATTAAGCTCCTGACCGACTAAGGGTAAGAAATTGTAAAAACTACCCACCTGATTGAATCTAAGGAAGTGTACAAATTCGTTAACGTCCTGACTGACATACTGATTAGAAGGGTATAAATTGGCTAACGTACCCTGAGAGAAAACAGGCACGGCAGAGGAAGAAAGGCTGCAAGGTGGCGTCTGTATCAACACTGTACCTTCAGAAATCCTTGGCGCCGGCACCTGTAAAGTCCATTAGCAGGTAGACGGTGTGTTGCGAGCAGGTGAGATGCCAGACGCGCATGAGTAACTGGGCAATATTTCAACGTTTGCTTTGAGGACGGAGATCAGAGGACGAAAGGAGGAAGGAGAAGGATACGAGGGAAGGACGGGAAGGGGGAGAGGGGCTTGGGATGGACCAGGATCAGGAGAGGAAAAGAGGAGGATGCGAAGGAAGGGCGGGAAGGGGGAGAACAAGAAACAAGGGGATGAGATAAGTACATGGGAGGAAAGAAGAGTAGGAGAAGAGGGAAGGACGCAAAAATGGAAGGAAAGGAGAATATGAGAAGAGGGGAGGACGGAAAAGGGAAGGGTAGGGGGGGGGGGGCTGGAAACAAGGGAAGAGGGGTTTGGGGATGAAGGAGATGGAAGCAGAGTAGAGAGAGCCACCCACCCGCGGAGACAGAGCCGCAGAGGAGAACCAAATCCGGGAAGCTCCACAGAATGCTAGGAAGAAGAAATATATACTGGTGGTATCGGTGGTGGTGGAGGGTTAGGCTCCGCGAATACTGGGGAGACGAGTGAATGTGTGTTTATAAGAATACGAGGAAGACTACAATGAAAAGGACATGCAGAGGCTAATACTATCATAGGGCCGTATTACTGAACATTTCCTCACCCACGTACACACATTTGTCAAGGCATTCGTATGAATTTTGGGCATTTCCAGGAGTAGTTTTATGACCCTGGTGGTAGTTTAGCCCTTCCTCTGTACCGTGAACCTAAAGAAACACGCATTAGACCCCGATTGATCCCCTCTTTGACCTTTAGAAATAGCTGATGTGAGTACCGAGAGTGTCTTATAACACCAGCCTATATAGTCGTAGGCGTCAGGTGTTGTGTTTCACGGTGTACAGGGGACTGACCTCGGATCTATCTATCTAATGGGAGAATACGCAACAGTTGTGAGTTCTCCCATAGTAGACAGAGGTAGACGATAGCCAAGAGAATAACAGAATGAACTCAAAACATGGCTGCAACACGGTGCCTAAACAAATAAGTAGGCTGAGATAGACCCCCACAAAAGAAAAAAACGTCGACTTTGGTTTCAGAAGTCTTAATTGATATTCTACTCTGAATTTTTGTTTTAATGGATGAAGCCAGATAGACTCTTTAAAAACGTGATCGAAAAACGCAAACTCTCGGCAAGCAAATAATACAGACGGCGGGTGCAAAGATAAAGAAACAGTCAGTAGTTAGTCACATCAATTCCTTACACTTACTAACTGCATGCCTCCCAATCTCCCGAGGCCCCGCGGCCCCTCTGCACGCGACTTTCAGCTCTTGCTCATCTTTATTCTATACAAATCCCTTATGCAAGAGTTAACCAACACCTTCATTAATTTATCCTTCCCCTGGTAAACTCTGGAACAGCCTTCCTTCGTCTGTATTTCCTCCTGCCCACGACTTGAAGAGGAAGGTATCAAAACACCTCTCAACCCGGATTTGACCTTCTGGCCTCTCGTTCAGTTTTCTTTTGTCGGAGCAGCGCCTATCGGGGTCTTGTTTTATGCCCTTGAGCTGCCTCTCTTGCAGTAAAAAAAAAAAAAAAAAGAATCGGAACAAACCGCCAACAGTAGCAACACTATACAAGAAAAATCACACTCGTCCGACAACAACATGAAAAGCTCCTCCAGGAAGGAAAATATTGTGCACTGGCTCTTAACATACGAAGAAAGCGTTTGTATAATAAATATAGGAGGGAAGCATGTGATATTGGAGGAGCGGCTTTGAGGATGTTGACAGCTCTTGCATATTTTACCTGCCACACGGACATGACTGTGTTGGCATTTCATGACTCGCGGAGCTTTGCCAGGAAATGTTTACCTGTTCGCACGCACTTTTACTATTTGTATTCAGGCCAATAAAAAGAGCAAGCTATTGTTGGAAAATTAAATTGAGATATATCACGAATAGTCGAAAAGATGCTGATAAACATTTCTACATTTGAAGATTTTACTTTTCATCGTTGAACGAGAATTTCCAAGGTAATTCTCCCCTGATATGAATGCCAATTGCAATAGTGCGAACATATACTACATCATCAGGACGGCGCCTAAGGTGGTCCGGATGGCTCAGGTGCAATAAAACTGACTCAGTACCGATGTTGTGCCATAAAACCGCTCCACTTCCACCTCAAATGTTATTATGCGTCTGCTCCACACACACACCTGTATCCACCTCCTCTACACACACACACACACACACACACACACACACACACACACGACACCAATTCACAACTTGGAGGACTGGGGCAAAAATGAAAGGAGATTGCCCATTCAGGCGCGCCAAGCTATGTTAATTTCTAAGTCCACACAAAACACTAGATAATCCACTTTCCGCGCAAACCTAGTGAACACAGTTATTATCTTCTTTACGCAAGTGATTTCTCAGTATATTAATATTGGCCTATGTTTTGTCTTGGTGGGTAGAAATAACCGCACCTTTTTACCCGAGACACACCCTTTTCCCCGGGGAATTGACCTGACTGCGACCTCACAGCAGCTGTTGGTTTGTTTTCCTAGATACACATTTTTGACCTGACGACCTCACAGCAGCTGTTGGTTTGTTTTCCTAGATACACATTTTTGACCTGACGACCTCACAGCAGCTGTTGGTTTGTTTTCCTAGATACACATTTTTGACCTGACGACCTCACCGCAGCTGCGTACTTTGTTATCGTCTCAACGCGCCTAATTGTTTCCGTCTTGCCTCGCCCATATCTTCACCATGACGTCCCTCAAGCGTTGTTCTGGGTGTGGCCTTCGCATGGCCAAACAGTACTTTCTTTCCAAGGACGTTTGTAGGTTCTGCGTTAAGACTCAGAAGGATGATCAGAGGATCATAGAGTTAGAGAATAGGGTTACGACTCTCGCCGCCCAGGTACACTTACTGGTTAGTGCAGCAACAACAAGCCCCTCCTCCTCCTCCTTCCTCTTCCTCTTCTTCCTCGTCCTCCTCCTCCAATGTCTTCACCCACACAGCAGCCCTCCCATCCTCCTCCTCCTCCTCCTCGACCATCTCCGATCTCCCCTTCCCACCCCTCCTTCTCCTCTTCCTCCTCTTCCTCCTCCTCCTCCTCCTCCTCCTCCTCCTCCTCCTTATTCTTCCGTCCCCCTCTCCCCTCTCCCCACCCTCCTCCTCCTCCTCCTCTCCTCTTCTCCTCCTTGTCCTCCGCCTCTTCGCTCGTCCTCCCTCCCACACCTGTCCTTCACCTTCCCTTCCCCTCTTCCTCCTCCTCCTCGTCCGTCCCTCCCTCCCCACCTCACTCTCCCTTCACCTACTCCTCCTTCCTCCTCCTCCTCCTCCTCCTCCTCCTCTCCCTCCTCCTCCTCCGCCTAAAATTCCT
Source organism: Eriocheir sinensis (assembly GCF_024679095.1). Lineage (NCBI taxonomy): Eukaryota > Metazoa > Arthropoda > Malacostraca > Decapoda > Varunidae > Eriocheir > Eriocheir sinensis. The sequence goes on from NC_066543.1 coordinate 2,824,664, forward strand.
CGCCTTCCTCTTCCGTCCCCCCTCTCCCCTCTTCCCGCCCACTCTCCTCCTCCTCCTCCTCCTCCCCCTCTTTCTCCTCCTTGTCCTCCGCCTCCTCGCTCGTCCCTCCCTCCAACACTTACCTTACCCTTACCCTTACCTTCCCTTTCCCCCTCTTCCTCCTCCCTCTCCTCGTCCGTTCCTCCCTCCACCACCTCACCCTCCCTTTCTCCTTCTTCCTCTTCCTCCTCCTCCTCCTCCTTTCCACCTTCCACCTCTTCCACAATTTCTCCTCGTTCTTCACAGCAGGTCCCTCCCCTCCCTTCCCGCTCTCCCCTCCCCCCTTCACCCACCCCTCCTGGCCCCCCTTCCGACCGTCGGGTTCTTGTTGTTGGTGATAGTCAGGTTCGTTATGTTGACAGGTATTTTTGCTCCAAGGATAAGAACAGGACGAGGGTGTGTTTCCCAGGGGCAGGGGTGGGCCATATATCAGACAGGATTGAGGCGTGTATGGCAAGCGAGGGATCGAACCCCATTGTCTTTCTCAGCTGTGGCGGAAACGACGTTTCTCGTGTGCCAAGCGAGGACCTTCTCAGGCGTTTTAGAGAATTGTTAGGCAGGATACGTGACGCTGGTGGGTCGCCAGTAGTGTGTGGCGTCCTGCCAAGGAGGGGCGTTGGCGATGGATGGCTGTCCAGGGCGATAGCAGTGAACAGCAGACTTGCTGAGCACTGCGGGCGCAATGGGTGGCTGTTCGTCGACAATTGGGACCTCTTCTTTGGCAACGACGCCCTCTACGCCCGTGACGGGATACACTTGACGTTCAAGGGTGTTGAGGCTCTCTCAGACTCCCTTGAGCGAGCACTTGGTACCCTGAAGGATTTTTTAGTATAGGCGAGGGGGGGAGGAGTAATGGGAGGAGTAATGGGAGGGAACATCTAGCTCATAATATAACCAGGCAGCTTAGAAGTAATTCTAGGGGAGTAACAGAGGACGGGCTAAGAATCTTCTATACTAACAGCAGGAGCCTCAGAAACAAGATAGACTTACTAAGGGGTGAAGATTGTTCAGAAAATTTTGACATAATAGCGATCACTGAGACATGGATAGACACTGCTAATAGAAATTTTAGATCAGAATTTGAAATAACGGGTTATCAGATGTTTCACAAAGACAAAAGGGGCAGAAAGGGAGGTGGAGTTGCGCTATATGTTAAAGACTCACTTAAATGTTTAGTTAACAACTCAGTCAAAACTAACATGGATTCAGAATCAGTTTGGGTGGACGTTTACAAAGGGAAAGAAAAACTAACTCTAGGAGAACCAGGTAGAAATGTCTTACAATAATTTAGTTAGAGTAATAGTAGAGGGGCAAGAACAGCATATACCACAGCGAACACTTAGAAAAGAAAACAATGATCCTAAGTGGATGACTCGTGGACTAAAACACGAGATTGGGTTAAAGAAGGGAATTTATCAGAAAATAAAGAATGGGGAAACACATCTCAGGGGCCGGTACGTCGAACTATCTAGATTAGCTAAGAAAAACACCAGGATAGCAAAAAAGAACTATGAGATCAAAGTAGCAAATGAGGCGAAAAGTAATCCTAAGGGCTTCTTTCAGATGTATAGAACAAAAACACGGGAGAAAATTGGACCGCTGAAAACAAACACAGGGGAGCTAGTAGAAAATTACGAAAATATGAGCACATTGTTGAACGACTACTTCCTTTCAGTATTCACACAGGAGGATCGAACGACTATACCGGAAAGAGTTCAGGTGTACGAGGGCGGGGATGGCGATAAATTGAGGGATATAATCATTACCAGGCAAGTAGTTCAGGATGAGATAGATAAGCTTAAGAAGAACAAGTCGCCAGGTCCTGACGGGATATTTCCGAGGGTATTAAAGGAGTTAGGTGATGTAATCAGTGACCCACTAACCGACATCTTTAAGATGTCGGTAAATACTGGCTATGTGCCGAGCCTATGGAAAGTAGCTAATGTGACGCCGATTTTTAAAAAGGGGGACAGGTCAGTTGCTCCAAACTATCGCCCAATTAGCTTAACATCGGTTATAGGGAAGATGCTGGAGTCCATAATAGCCAGGAACATTCGGGAGCATTTAGAGAAACATAGCTTAATTCACGACTCGCAGCATGGGTTCACAAAAAGTAGGTCATGCCTCACCAATCTCTTGTCCTTCTACAATAAAGTATTTGAGGCGGTTGACAGAGATGAAAATCTATCTTGATTTTAGTAAAGCGTTTGACAAAGTTCCTCACCAACGACTGTTGCTTAAATTACAGGCTCACGGAGTAGAGGGTAAAGTTTTGAACTGGGTCAAGGCGTGGCTTAGCAATAGGAAGCAAAGAGTGCAAATCAATGGTAAAAGATCTGACTGGGGATGTGTTACGAGTGGAGTCCCACAAGGTTCGGTATTAGGTCCACTTTTGTTTATTATTTATATCAATGACTTAGATACAGGAATTAGTAGTGATGTTAGTAAATTTGCAGATGATACCAAGATCGGTAGAGTAATTGAGTCGGATCAGGACGCTAGTATTCTCCAAGGTGAACTCAACAGATTGTATGACTGGGCGGATAAATGGCAGATGGAGTTCAATGTAGGGAAGTGCAGTATTCTGAGTGTAGGTAGGAACAACCCCTCTCATAACTATTGCTTAAATGACACTCTCATAAGTAGGTCTGGGTGCGAGAGGGATTTAGGGGTCTTAGTGAGCTCTGATCTCCGTCCAAGGGCACAATGCATTCAAGCTAGAAATCGAGCTAATAGGGTACTGGGGTTTATTTCAAGGAGCGTAAGCAACAGAAGCCCCGAAGTCTTCCTCAAACTATATTTAGCATTAGTTAGACCTCATCTTGACTATGCGGTTCAGTTCTGGTCACCCTACTATAGAATGGATATCAAAATGTTAGAATCGGTGCAGAGGAGGATGACTAAGATGATTCAGGGGTTAAGAAACTTGCCATACGAGGAAAGACTCAAACAGTTAAACTTGCATTCTCTAGAAAGGCGAAGGGTGCGTGGAGACATGATCGAGGTTTATAAATGGATGAAGGGCTTTAATAAGGGAGACATTCATAAGGTTTTGTTGGTAAGAGAACCGGGTAGGACACGAAGTAACGGGTTTAAACTGGATAAATTCAGATTCAACAGGGACATAGGCAAAAATTGGTTTACTAACAGGGTGGTGGATGAGTGGAATAGGCTTAGCAGTCATGTGGTGAGTGCCAATACAATTGTCACATTCAAAAATAGACTAGATAAATTCATGGACAGCGATATTAGGTGGGGTTAGATACACGGGAGCTTAGGGTCAAAGGAGCTGCCTCGTACAGGCCTACCGGCCTCTTGCAGACTCCTGCGTTCTTATGTTCTTATGTTATGTTCATTCGTCTCCACTAGGCCACGGGAATCGAACTTGGAACCTAAGATTGAGTCGAACCCGCTAACTACTGCATTATGGAGCTGTGTGTGTGTGTGTGTGTGTGTGTGTGTGTGTGTGTGTGTGTGTGTGTGTGTCGTGGCATCCTTTTTGTTGTGAAAATAAATACAATTGATAAAAAGTACAAGGCTCTCCATGTGCATTGATTAGTAAAAGGAGCGGGGAAGCGAACTGGCTATGACGTGCCTGCCATTGGATATTGTTATCTTGCGGAACTTGAGCGAGCGGACGAAAGTAGAATTAAAACCAACGAATCAAAAAAGTTCGTAAAGGTGAACGTTGAATCAGTAATGACAAACTCGGCGAATTCACTGACAACAAAACACAAACACATATACACATTCACAACATCAACACACACACACATCCACTCATCAGTCCCCCGCCCACCACCCCGCACACATCTACACAACAGTCCCCAGCCCCACCTCTCCACAAACATCCACTCCTCCGTTCCCCCCCCCACCCCCCACACACACATCCTCATCAGTCTCTCCCTCAACCCCACACGCATATCCTCTCATAAGTTCCCCGTCCACCACCCCACACACTCATCATTCCCCGCCCCACTCCCACACAAACATCCACTCTTCCGTCCTCACCCCACACTCCATAACCCCACAGACGCATCCACCCAGCACTGCACACCACCCCACCCCCACCAACACGCAGCTCCCACAATCCCTCGCGCCAGGTGTAGCGGTAGACACGCAGCCAAACAACATATCACATCTTAACCTGACGAGCGTGACAGTAAGCGCAGGTGAGTCTGAGCCGCAGTGGAGACGGAGTGACGCGCCGTATATAACCAGGGAAGAAGGTGGCGCCAGGAGAAGTAGGAGGGGAGGAAGAGGAGGAGGAGGACGGGGGGAGGGGAGGGGCGATAACAGCTACTCTGCAGGATGAATATTCCATGAGTGTACATCAGCCATATCGGGTGCTTGCAGGGACAAGGCGGCAGCGAGCGGTAAATAACGTGTCGTGTGTGTGTGTGTGTGTGTGTGTGTGTGTGTGTGTGTGTGTGTGTCAGTGAGCGTGTCTTTCTTACTGTAGGGTGGGGGAGGAGGAGGAGGAGGAGGAGGAGGAGGAGACTTAGGTTTTTCTCGGGGCCGGAGAGTACTACCTTCTATTCCTCATTTTTGTGGGAGTGAGTGACTTTATATATCTGCTGGTACTCAGTATTGAAGCTTTCCATTCTGCTTTCGTGATTTCATATTTATAGTTACATTATTATCATAGTAGTACCTAGAGCTCGTAGTATTGATCATCATCTGTGAGTGAGCTGTATTTTATTTCAGTCGTTGTCATAATACATACAGTGGCTTATATCCCTCCAACAAGACTGGTAAGATCAAAGGAAAGACGAGAATACACAATGCGAGAGACAAGTGGGGGTGGAGGAAGGAGGCGGATGAGGTGGGGATTATAGAGGGCGAGAAAAAAAAAATGATTGCGTGTAGGCGGTGTTCTGTTTGTGGCGGCAGAGAAAGCTTATGGAGCGTTATGGAGAATATAGTTATGAATAAAAAAAGTGAGTGACGAAGAAATAAAATGTTGACGCTGATGGAGACAAATAAAGGTGGAGTTAAGTTGACGTAGTTGTTGTTGTAGTGGTGGTAATGGGGGGTGGGGTAGTAAGGGAGGTCGATGGAAGTAGTAATAGTAATAGAGGCTGTGAAGGGGAAAAAATGAATAGCATTGAACGGGGAAGAAAGAACGATAGCGAAAAATTATTAAAGGGCCCAAAATAGGAAAAAAAGTCTTCTAGTATGCATTTTGTCAGTGGATATGGTGATGGAGGTAGTCGTAAAAGGAAATGAAAAAGGGTGTTTGATTATATATAAGAAAACGTGAGAATGGGATAAAAAGCCAAGTGGGAAAAAATCTGGTTACAGTTTTGCCGATTGGTGATGGTGGAAGGGAAGGAAGAAGGGAGGAAGTAGGTAAGCAGAGGGGAGAAAGGAAAGCGAAGAAGAGAGGAAGAAGAAGCGATGGTGTTGTATTAAGGGTGAAGGTGGAAGAGAGAAAGCAAAAGGAGTTAAGTGATATAATGAAAGAGGAAAAGAAGGAGGGAGGGTTGTGGGAATAGAGGGAGGAAGGGAAGGAGGGAAGAGAGGAAGGGAGGGTTGGAGGGAAGAGAGGAAGGGAGGGTTGAAGGAAAGAGAGAGGAAGGGAGAGTTGGAGGGAAAAGAGGGGGGAGGGTTGAAGGGAAGAGAGGAAGGGAGGGTTGGAGGGAAGAGAGATTGAGGAGGGTTGAAGGGAAGAGAGTGGAGGGAGTGTTGGAGGGAAAAGAAGGAAAGAGATTTGAAGGTAAGGGGAGAAAGGAGGGCTGAAGAGAAGAGAGCAAGGAAGGTAAGGAAGGAAGGAGAGTTGGAAGAAGGAGAGGAAGGGAGGGCTGGAGGATAAGAGAGGAAAGGAGGAAGGGATGGAGGGAAGGGGGGAAGGGGGCGGAGCAGGACGGGTGGGAAGTCTCTCATAGCGTTTTGTTGAGCTCGTAAACAAAGCTGACAGGATCACGAGGGCTATTTTTTACGTGGCTTCTGAAATACGAATTAAAACCCTTGATGGACGATGGTATGGTTGGGGGAACGATGGCTGGATGGGCTCGTAAAGGCTTTTTTTTTTCTTTACTTGTTTGTGTGGGGAAAAAATCTCGTTCTATTATTTGTTCTAAATGGCGACTACAAAGGCATGTCTGTCTGTCTGTATGTATGTCTGTCTGTCTGTATGTCTGTCCGTCTGATCTCTTTCTCTTCTTTTTCCTTTCGTGTCCATTAGAAGTTAAAATGAGAAGAGTCTTAAAGCATAAATATTGCATGTCTAGGGATGCGCTCTCTCCCATTCTTTCTTTACCTATCTATCTATCCATCTATCTATCTATCTATCTATCTATTCATCTATTTGTCTATCTAACTATTTATCTATCTGTCTGTATCTATCGTCCGGTCGCCTGCCACCACTCCGCGTCCTTCAAACAAAACAGACACGCACTGCCGGTGATTCGATAAAAAACAGTCTTGATGAGTCTCTTAACAAGCTCAAAACGACAGACGAAAAATGGCACGAAACTCGATTAAATCCTGATGATAATTCGCCGTTTTTTTTTTATTATCACGGCGACGCATCTTTACAGCTTAAATTGGACAAAACAGACTGCGGAGAGAGAGAGAGAGAGAGAGAGAGAGAGAGAGAGAGAGAGAGAGAGAGAGAGAGAGAGAGAGAGAGAGAGAGAGAGAGAGAGAGAATTATAATGATGATGATGATGATATTAATACACATGAATAAAACACACACATGAATAAAACACGAGGCAAGACAAGGGAGACAGACGAAAACACATGGAGAGGCGCAGGAAGTGGACGTGACAGTAACGAGATTGAAAGCATAAAAGTTGGAAGAATATAATACAAGAATGGAGGGGAGGAGAGGAAAAGTGCAGTAAGGCGAGATGTGCGAGGAGGAGGAGGAGGAAGGGCAGCAAGGGACTAGTGAATACAAGAGATGCTCACTATTAAATTCCACTTGAGAAGAAAAGGGACATAAACGCCATAATGGATAAAAGAAGATACAAAGAAAAAATATTACACAGGCGAAAACAAAAGCAATAAAGACTTAATCAGAACAGATCGTTAACCTTAGTCACTCAATCATTGGGAGCATATGCCAAGGGGTGCGTTGCCTCGCTCACCCTGTGACAATTCCCGGTGGTCCCACGGAGAATAGTTCTCTGCAAACCACTTTCCCATTAATGAATCCCAAGTAAGGCAGGATTCATGGAGCTTTTCAAGCAACGAACTTTGTGGGAGCCCCCTTAACCACCGCCACATGAGCCCATGATTCTGGGAAAACACTGATCACCAAAGACCTTTGTTTGCCTGCTTCAGTCACTACTTAGTGTTCATGTCTCAGAGCAATAGGGCAAGTCAAGAACCCAGCGGAGTATTAGGATCCCAGAGTGCTCCACGATGCACAGACTTAAACGCTTTCTTGAGATTAACATGGGGTGCAAGTATCCCATGTAGAAACGCGTCGACGCTCAACCAGGATGCAAGACACAACTACACGGTCATGTGTCAAATTACCAGGCGTGAATCCAGGTCACGACTCAGCAACTTCATCAGTTGGTTGCGAATCCCCATGAACAACAGATGGGCAGGCACCTTCCTTTGCACACCGAGCAGTTTAATACCGCGGCAGTTATTGGTGTCCTGAAGGTTCACTTTGCGTTTAAAAAATAGGAACGACCAGCCCCACTCCAAGTCAGGAGGCATGGTGCCAGGTTGCCATACGGTAGTCAAGACCACATAGAGCTCACGGATCATGCGGCTCTGCACTGGTGTTACATGCACCAACTGCCAATCCACCTCTCAGACTCGCTACAGACTCAAGGACCACGTTAAAAAAAAGGTGGTGTGTCGTCAATGAGTGGATCAGCATCCACTACATGCACATCAAGGGGAGATTAAACGAAATAACAACAAAAAAATGGAAACATACTGCTCCTGCAAAGAAGCAGGAGATGCCAGAAAATTGTAGAAATTTGCTCGAGACGCGTCTTGACTCTCTCCTTTTGAAACAAAGTACAGTTAAAAGCAGGAAAAGTAAAGACGAAATATGAATTAGGCGAGTAGAGATACTGAGGGAGCGGAGGATATATCTGGGGAAAGAGTGACTAATTAAAGGGAGAGTGTTCATAATGAGGAACTTATACTGAATAATGAAACAAACCACTCGTTGACGTCATCTCACTCAACGGAGTAAGGAAATCTTTATTCACTTCCATGTAAAGGCGTGACAAGCTCCTTCGCCTCTCTCTTCATGCTATGGAATAAAGGGAATATGAAAGGCTGCCCGTGACAGTAAATCAACGGCTACTAATACCCTTCGGGACAGGTACATATAGACGTGAATTACCCAAAACCATAAGCATGAAAGTACATCAAAGGGAGAATCAATTGCTCTGAATAGAAAAGGTGTCATTATATCGATGTTTGTTGGTGCGTGCGTGCAATGTGTGTATGTGTGTGTGTGTGTGTGTGTGTGTGTGTGTGTGTGTGTGTGTGTGTGTGTGTGTGTGTGTGTGTGTGTGTGCTAAATATATGAATTTACGAATAGCTTGATTTCACAGTATTATTATTATCATTAATATTATTATTATTATTATTATTATTATTATTATTATTATTATTATTATTATTATTATTATTATTATTATTATTATTATTATTAATATTTTTATAATTATTATTATTACTATCATTATTATTATTTTTGTTATTATCTTTTTTTATTATCAAGGCAAGAAAAATATGGAGGCGCGTAAAGGGAGTGCAATAAATACTTCTTTACTCCATAATCTTCAAAACTTTTCCTATCCCTTTCCTCCCCATCCCAGGCACGC
>NC_066543.1:2843512-2868512 GCF_024679095.1 Eriocheir sinensis
GAAAATATACGAGTAGATAATACACATGTGTCGCTCGTCATTGATAACTGGACATGAGTGTCGCTGGTCACTGACAGCTCATACCTGCCTCTCCGCTTTACGCACGACCTCCACCTGTGGTTTAGTTCTTTACCTAAAACTAATGGCATTATACGTTCATTCTGTAACCATTTTTAGGCTGTAACACATGTGCAGCCTTTTATAGAAAATCGGAGAGGCCATACCTGTGTAAACAGCATAAAAAAATGTTACTAGGTTTTTGCTTAAGAAGAACGAAGAGAGATATTGTTGTAGCTGTAACACAAAAATATCCAATTTTAGCAAGTCGAAGAGCCTAGAAATGTGTTATTATATTTTAAATAAGTTTGTAAAGCCACTTGTAGGCTCAGGTGGCTGACTGGTGGTGGTGGCCGGCTGACTGGCTGAGGTGGCTGACTGTCTGACTGGTGGTGGTGGTGGCCGGCTGACTGGCTGAGGTGGCTGCTTGACTGTCTGACTGGTGGTGGTGGTGTGGCTTGCGTACTGATTTTGGTGTCTGACAAGTGTAAACTCAATAATCGTTATGGAATATGATTAAAAACACATGGTTAACCTTTCCTTGACCTTTGAAAATCGAAAAAATTATATTCTTGGCCTTTTCAGTCTTGGACTTTTCATGTGAGAATTAGTGTAATTTATAGCAGTACAGAACCAAGTGTTCGTCATGATCTTTACCATCCACCAAGTAATGTTACTCGCGTGCCGCTTGGTGCGCCTCCGTCGCCCCGGTTATAAGAGACTGAAGCGAGTGTCCTCCCTTTACTATCTACACTCTTTGCTAGTACTACTATTTCTACTACCACTACTACTTTTTTTTTTACAACAAAGGAGACAGCTCAAGGGCACAAAAAAAGGAAACAATAATAAAAAAGCCCGCTACTCACTGCTCCTAAAAAAAGAATCAAAAGAGGTGGCCGAAAGAGAGGTCAATTTCGGGAGGAGAGGTGTCCGATACCCTATTACTACTACTACTACTTATAATACTACTGCTACTACTACTACTACAACAATACTAGTACTATCACTACAGCTACTACTACGTCATCCACTATTACCACAACCACAAAATACATAAAAAACAAAAAAAAAAGAAAAATAACACGAAACTAGCACACTATAAAAGACTAGGAAAATCAGTATGACAAAAAATGCCGAAATAGGAAGAAAGGCTTAACTCGGGAGCAGAAAGGCGAAAGAGAGAGGCAGCGAATTTCCCGTGTTATTTCTTCCTTTCCCCAGCACGGTCTCACACGGCGGGGATCTTGTGCACGTCTCGCTAAACTCTCATTACTCGGGGCGGAAAGAACACGACGAGGAGGCGAGGCGAGGCAGGGAACGGAAAATAAAAAAGGGGGGTTACGAAAAAGTCCAGAAACAACAGCGACGTCGCCACCACCAGTACCAGCAACAGAGAGGCAGTAAAGGGAAAGAAACAACGAGACGAACAAAAAAGAGCGAAAGGAAGAAACTGCGAGGAACAAACGCAGCGAGAAAACGAAGTCGAAAAGTGCCGAGGTTTGTGAAAATTTGAAGAAGGTAAATTTACGATAGGAAGGAGCTACTCTGGTGAATGAAAGATAAAAAAAGAAAGAGGGAGAGAAAACACGCGAGGAGAACTGGAAATAGTGAAACAAGGTAGAGAATAAAAGAAAACAGAAATACTCACTTAAAAGCATTGGGCACTTAGAGAATGACGATAAATAGAATAACTTAAAATGGGGAACGTGTACATATAAGAATTAACACACCGATAGAGGCTAGGAAATAATTTGGCAAAAGGAAAATGACGGTAAAGAAGGAATAAGCGAAGCAGGAAATAGGAAGGCTGCGTTACTGCAATTATTTTAGCAGGCAAAGCGATTAACTGAAGATTTTATGCATTCAGCACAGAAGTAAAAAGGAAACACGGAACTGCATATTTAAATCTCTCTCTCTCTCTCTCTCTCTCTCTCTCTCTCTCTCTCTCTCTCTCTCTCTCTCTCTCTCTCTCTCTCTCTCTCTCTCTCTCTCTCTCTCTCTCTCTCTCTCTCTCTCTCTCTCTCTCTCTCTCTCTCTCTCTCTCTCTCTCTCTCTCTCTCTCTCTCTCTCTCTCTCTCTCTCCTTCTTAAAATTTTTCTATTCCCATTTTTCAATCTTGCCTCAACTCCTCCTCCTTCATCTTAGTACACGCAGTAAAATAATAAGAATAATCCGCCACCTTTCGTAACCAAATTGAAGGAAAAAAAATGGAAATAAGCTGATTCAATTCTGTATTTCATTATTTCATTTGAATTTTTTTCCTGTCAGGCGCCTCGCTGCTAATTATTCAACAACACTTTTCACCGTTTCGCCTGCACACTGGCTGGCCCTCATATTTCAACGCCAACGTTTTCATCATAAACCATTTTAGCGCTCGACCTTCAAGTGGGGCAGGAAGCAGGAAGTGGGGCAAGGAGGAAGGAAGGGAAGGAGGCAGGAAGGAAGGAAGCACAGGGCGGGCGAGCAAACGAAGAAAGAGTGGAAAAATGGAAGGATAAAGCGAATAAGGGTAGGAGGAAGGAAGGAAGGAAGCAAGGGGGGCGAGCAAACGAAGAATGAGTGTAAAAATGCGAAGATAAAGCAAATAATGGGGAAAGAAAGGACAGACAAGAATTTAGATATAGAAGTATGAGAGGAAGGAAGGGAGGAGGGAAACAGGGAAAGAGAAGTGTATAAAAGCTGTAGAGGAAGTAAATAAAGGAAACAGGAAATGAAGGAAACTGTAAGGAATGAAAAGAATTATAGAGAAACAGGGAAAAATAATAAGAAGGGATGCATCAGGGTAGAATGAAGGGAAGAAAGGAGGGATAGAAAGATGCACCTAAGTAGTCAATTAAGGACAACATAATAATAAAAGAAAAAGAACAAACCTTGACTGAAAATTTCCCCAGGGACAAATTCATCAATAGCCTAAAAAAAAAAATGATAAACAGCTGAATGGGCTATAGCAAAGATCGAACCCCAGGCCAGCGGATTCACAGCTAGATTTGTAAACCACTACACCAGTGAAACGGAGTCAAAGTAAGGAATAACAGAAATAATAATAGTTGGAAATGAGGTGCAGAATGCCGTTTTGACTGACTGACTGACTGACGGAAGAAAGGAAGGAAGGAAGGAAGGACGGGGGAAAAAAAAGGAAGGAAGGAAGGAAGGCTGAGAGAGAGAGAGAGAGAGAGAGAGAGAGAGAGAGAGAGAGAGAGAGAGAGAGAGAGAGAGAGAGAGAGAGAGAGAGAGAGAGAGAGAGAGAGAGAGAGAGAGAGAGAGAGAGAGAGAGAGAGAGAGAGAGAGAGAGAGAGAGAGAGAGAGAAAGTGGAGGTAATTGTACTTCCTCTTCGTACTATACCCTTGATTAAAAAAAAAATAAATAAATAAATAAATAACACGATCACTTTTCATCCTGCCTCCGCTTAATCTCGCCAATGTCCAATTACTCGCGTCTCATCCTTCCGCGCCGCCGACACCACCGCGTCAAAAAAGCCTAACGAGAAAAAAAAATATATTCCTACGATAACTCACCACTAAAAAATGCGTTAACAGTCACTTTCAGGGTAAAAGTAGACATCCAGGAGTAAGAAGAAGAAAAAAAAAAACCTGAATTGTGTTGAATTACTGCAAGCAAAGAGACAGAGGAGTATATTGAGGAGGGGCAGGATGCAAAAACCAAATTTAGCCTGTGCAGATCCATTGAAGCGACAGATTACTGCATGAAAAAGGAGAACATATTGGTCCTAAAGACGATGAGATTTTGAACTTGTAAAGAAAAACGAGAACCAAGTATAACATGTATAATTCCATTCAAGAGAGATTACTGCATTGGAATAAGAAAAACAAACTGATCCTGAAAAAACCCCATGAAGTATTAAATGCTAAATGGAATCCAATTTAGTATCGTAGGTAGAAAAGAGGAGGAGAGGGAAGAGGATTGAAGAGAAAAGACTGTCGTAGGTAAGGGGAGAAGGGGGAGAAATGGGGACAAGTAAATAGGGGGGAGAAGGGGGAGGAAAAGAGGAGTGGTATCTTACACAAGCAGAGAGAGGGGAGGAGGGGAACAGTAAAAGCGGTGACCTACTTGAAAAGGGAGAAGAGACAGAAGGGGAAGAAAATCAAAGAGTCGTTAGTAGAAAGAGGTAGAAGTGGAGAAGAGCGAGAAGGACAGGTAGAAAGTGGGGGAGGGAAAAGGGTATGAAGAACTGTCGTAGGTAAAAAGAGGGAGAGAAGGGGAGAAGAGTAAGGAGGAAGAAGAAGAATATCCAACAAAATAACACTATCCAAGAGTCTTCCCTCCACACCTGTCTTCCTGCGTTCCTCATGATGGCGCCCCACTGTTAATTAGGCGCCTCGAAGCTGCCTTACAACTTTGAGGGTTTCACGGCAAGGTTCATTTTGCGAGCTTGCTAGAAAACAGAAACCTTCCAGTCGCCTCATTTCCTTTCTTATCCAGTATTAGTTTCGTTCTTTTCCCTTCTTCTGTCCGTTTCTTCCTTCGCGAGCTTTCTTCCTTATTTTATTTTCAGTCCCCCCTCTCTCCTGTTTTTAACTAACTAATGGGGAGTATATTCACTTAACTCACTCGCCCCCTCCACTCCCAACGGTCTTCCTGTTGTTATATTTTATCATTTCATTTTTATTTTCACACTCATTTCCGTGTTTTTTGTTTTGTTTTCTCCAGCTCTTTTCCTTCTTAATTTCCCTCTTCTCTCCACTTTCTATTTAATTCTCTCATTTTATTTATTTCTCCTTCTCCCATTTCCTTTACGACATTTAATGCTCATTTTTGCTTATTCTTTTTACTCTTCTCTCCTCTTTTCTTACATTTTCCCTGCTCTCTAATTCAATATTGCTATCTTCTATCTGTCTCATTTCCCTTATTACCCTCTTCATTTTCCTTTCACCTTGGTTTCTGTTATCTCCCTCATTTTCTTTACTCTCCTCCCATATTTCCTCTTTGCTTCTCTCTGACCTAGTTTTACCTTCTCTCTCTCTCTCTTCTTCCCAACATAAGCCTTATTCTCACCCACACTCACTCCTCTTCCACTCTTTCATACCTGCTTCCTCTCCCCTTCCTCTGCAGCCTCCCTCTCCCCTGCCTCGTCCTCCCTTCCTCATCTCTGCCGCCATAACCTATTCACCTGGTACTGATTCTCGAGGTCTATTTGATGAATTGGAGAGGAGGGAGAGGAGGGGAGATGAAAGGTCGGACGTGGAGGAAGAAGATGAGAGGCGAGAAGAGGGCGAGAGGCAAGCAATAAGTGGTGGGGAACAAGCGTGAAGGGGCAGCAGGTGACAAGGGGACAGGTGAAAACACAGGTGACTCGGTACCGGCCAATCACTAATTACTAAAATGTTTTCCGCTCATTTTTTTACCTGTGTTTTTGACAAGAGGGAAGGTGAAAACAAACAGGTGGTTTAGTAAAAAACAATCACTAATTATAAAAAAATGAACACCTTACTTTCTCAGGTGTTTTCCGCTTATTCATTTTCAATAGTTTTGTTTTCGTCGATAAGACTGGTAAAAATATTCAGCCGAGTCAATACATGCAAATCACAACTAAAGACAAAATCTTCCTTTTCTAGGTTATTTTCCGGAGTTACTTTTTTTTCTTTCATATTTTCTTTCTTCTTACTATTAGAGGGTTAGCAGGAGAAAACAACAAACAGGTTATAAACGTTATTTTAATAAGTAATTACTTACATTAAAGCTTTTTTTATTCCATATGTTATCTTCTCTGCACGTTATGTTTCATTTGACCTTTGACGGCTGCAGGACAATGGAACAGGTGATAGCAAACAGGTGAGTCTAACACGTACCTGCCAATCACGAACTACCCAAAACACCTTACTCTTCTGGGAACAATACCTTCAGTTGGATTTTTTTCTTCTATTTTCTCTCTCGCCGGTGACAGGGAAAAAAATAAGCACAAGCCAGTGACCCAGTATCTGCCGATCAGTATTTACTACAATCAAAACTTTACTCTTTCAGGCGCTATACTCTTCTGCAGGTTACTTTCTATTTTCCTTCTTCTCGCTAATGACAAGGAAACAGGTAACAACAAATAGGTGCTTGCCATTTCTTCTTGGCCGCTCATTACTTTTGTCTTTGTGGGAACAGCAATTAGCGGGCTTTTCTGTTTTTACACCTTTTTTTGTTGCCCTTGAGCTGTTTCTTTACCTGTAAAAAAAATCAATCAATAATTACTATTTAAACTGTTACTCTTTTATGAGCCTTTTTTTACAGATAGCATGCTCTCTCTTTACTCTTTTTTTTCACCGGCAGCCATTACGAGAGCGATCTGCCAGTAAGAAAAGCGAGACACAATCCAATATATATCGAGCCAGACCACGCTGAGCTGTCAAATCCCGGGCCGGGACAAAATTTTCATGAAGTGTGTTCGGCTTTGTCCTCTGTTTGTTCACCTGTCACTCCACAACTTTTTTTTCGTTTACTATATTTCGTATTTTTCCTCCACCGCGTGTTGGCTTCTGTTTTTGTCTCTGTGTTTGAATCTTTTTGAATCTGTTTGCTTCTGCCATTGCTTTTTATTTTTTATCTTTGTTTCTTTGTGTTTTTCCTTTCATTTTTTTTGTTTTCAAGTCTCCGCAATTTCAGCTTGCCTGCCTGTTAGCCTGTCTGTCTGTAATTTGTCACTTTGTGTGTGTCTGTGTTTATCCGTTTCATTTCCTCTTCGCTGCGTGTCTGTCAGTCCGTCCATACGCATGCCTGTCTGTCTGTCTGTCTCTCTGTCTGCTGTTTATCTATCTGGGTCTGTCGTCCGTCTGCCTGTCTGTCTGTCCGTCTGGCTTTCTGTATCTTCATTCAAAACTCTCTCTCTCTCTCTCTCTCTCTCTCTCTCTCTCTCTCTCTCTCTCTCTCTCTCTCTCTCTCTCTCTCTCTCTCTCTCTCTCAAACTCAAGTATTCCACACACATTTATGGGTAGGCGGTGGCTGAGTCGACAGAGTGGCGGCGCCGCGTTCAAGACGACGCGAGTTCAATCCCCGCCCGGTGCCACCAAGCTGGGATTTTTCACCCGCCGCTGAGTGGCTTAAAACCACCCACATGCCGTCCAGAAGACCACCTATCAACCCGGACTCTAGACACTAGGATTAAAGGTGAGCTCCGGGAGGGCAGCTAGAGCCAATGCAAGATGGCGCCACTATGAACACTGGCCTGGGCCACAACGGGCTGGGCCATACCATCAGGCCCCTCCATAAACAAGCCTACCGGCGCCACAGGCGAAGATATAAAACACACACACACACACACACACACACTCCAAAAAAAATATACACAAAAAAGGACCAGTGTAATTGCCAGCAGCAAGCTACACCGCCACAGTACTCCATAGAAGGCCGACTTCCAAATTGCACTCCCTTCGTATTTAAAACTCTCCACTCCCTCTCTCCCTCCTTACCTGCCTACCTTATCTACCTATCACATACCGATGAATATAATCCCCTTTCATCTTTCCCCTCCCTTTCCGTCCCCCCCCCCATCTCTCTCTCTCTCTCTCTCTCTCTCTCTCTCTCTCTCTCTCTCTCTCTCTCTCTCTCTCTCTCTCTTTTCTGTGCCACCATTCCCAATTCCAGAAGTAATAACGGAGCTACTTCGAGTCTAATTTAATAATAACGTCACATCAATTCTCAGTCACATATCAGTTCTTCCCTTTCTATTCCATTCATGGGACGCTGTAGAGTAAATTATATATATAGAGAAAAAGCAAGAGTATTCGAAGATACAGAAGGGAGTATGGAGGGGAGGAAGGAAAAGAAGGACGGAAGGAAGGAAAAATGAAGGGAGGGGGGAAAGGAAAGGAATGGAAGAGAGGGAGGAAGGAGAGAAGAGTGGAAGGGAAAGCAGAGAAAGAAGAGAATAAATAAATGAAATAAATAAATGGCGCCACTATAAAAAATTGCCTGCGCCATGATGGGCTTGGGTCGACTACCAGGGCCCTGAAGAAAGCCTACCGGCGCTACAGGCGAGGACCTAAAAAAATAAAAAGTAGAACAGAAGTTAAAAGGACGACTATAAAGGTTGGGTAGAAGATGGGTAGAAAATGAAAAGCTTAAGCTATTAATTTACAAGGCCAGTCATTATATATCTTTTTTTTAATGGGCCCTTCGATTTTTTTTCTTTCATGTACTTCTTTATCTTTTTCAACGCATTCTAGCGTGGGACGGAGATCGAATAATCTCTCCGCAGAATCGAAGTCTATATCTAAACTTAATTGGGTATCGGGTTCAGCGCAAAGCCTCTTAGATCCTCCCTCTATAGAACGTTTATGTAAGAGCAACTGAACTCTGGATTTCCATGTCATACTTTACTTAAAAAAAAAAAAAAAACTATAGGAATCTCTTTGTTCATACTGTTACACACGACGATAATAAAGCAAAATAAAAAATAGGGCAAGGTTTACTAATAATGAAGACTACTGAAAATAATAAGATTGCATGATTTGTCTTACTACTTCATCAATATAAATAGACAGAAAAAAATACACTGAATTACGTTAACCACTACACATACACGCAGCGACAAAGACAGACAGAAGAGGCAGAGAGTGTGTGATAGCGTGACACAATAAAAAAAAGTGAGAAAAGCTATACTGTGGATGTGTTGAAGTCATGAGTGATCGGGGGGAAGGGTGTGTGGGGAAGGTAGCGGAAGGAAGGGGGGAGGGGAGGAAGAGCGGGGAGAGGGAAGAGTAAGGGGGGGGAGGGATTAATTACGCCAACTCCTATTTCTCCTTCTTCATCTCCTTCTCTTCCTCCTCCTCCTTCGCCTCCGCCTCCTCCTTCTCTTTTTGCAATATATTTTCTCTCTTCTTTTCTCTCCCTCATTACTTGTGGCGTTTCTGGGAATGGAGGAAAAGGGAAGAGAAAAACAGGGAGGGAGGGAGGAAGAACCGTAGCATCAAATTAAGTATTTAGAACATAAGGAGTCTGGCAGGGACCACTCACCCTACGCGCTAATGTAAACCGTCACCACCTGTCTACCTGTCACCACCTATCCACCTATCACCACCCGACCTATCACCACCTACCACTCACTCGTCACCACCACTCACTACCTATCCCCACCTATCCATCGACCAACACTCACCCCCACTTATCATTCCAATCACCACCATTCACCATATATCACCACTATCCACTTCTCACCACTATCCACCTGTCACCACCTATTACCATTCATCACCACCTATGACCGCTCAGTACCTATCATCCTTATCCATGAATGCATCTAATCTCTCCTTTCCCAGTAGTTAATTATTTTGAGATATTTCCTTAACTGATTTGGTGACTATATATGACAACGTTTTTTTGTGAAATGATGCTAAGGGGCAGACACACCTATAGAAAGACAAACAGACAGGCAGACAAACAGGCACACAGAGAGACAGACAGACGGAAGGACGACGACGAAAGTGTTATCGCCGCTGCTGCACGATGAAAAGGTTAAAAAAAAAAAAATGTCACCAAATTAGCTATTGTGTGTCCGTCTGGGAGTCCTGGGAATGGGGAAGGGGGGGAGGGGGAGAAGCAACACCACCAACCTTATTCTCTGCGGGATTAATTACGCCCACGACCATTTTAAATCTCTCTCTCTCTCTCTCTCTCTCTCTCTCTCTCTCTCTCTCTCTCTCTCTCTCTCTCTCTCTCTCTCTCTCTCTCTCTCTCTCTCTCTCTCTCTCTCTCTCTCTCTCTCTCTCTCTCTCTCTCTCTCTCTCTCTCTCTCTCTCTCTGTCGCCTTGTCTATGTTTACGACCGCGCTTGCTTTATGAGGTGGCATAGAGGCTTTCAGCTCCGGCAGGGCAGAAAGAGGAAAGGCAATACAAGGTTTCAATAATATGCCCGGCCATCACCTCCTTCCGCCTGTGTGTGTGTGTGTCTGTGTGTGTGTGTGGTGGTGGTGGTGGTGGGGAGGGGGTTGATATCGCTTAGTTTCATGTTAGGGATACAACACCTGATTTTGGTCACTCGGTCCCTGTGATAAGTCTTAGTTTTTTTTTTTAATCCAAAGTGTTAATGAAAGAATGGGTTTGGAGGCAACTTTCTGGTATTTTGCAAGTAAAGTCTAGTTTAATTCAGGTCGCTTGCTTCTCACTTAGTGGTCGTATGAATCGATATAGGAGATGATAATGTTTCTAGTGGTTATTGCTTTCTGAAAATTTGTAATCAATTCCAATTTCGATTCAACTCATTTACCGAGCACTTTACACTCCAGTCTCCATTCTGAAAGCCGCCCCTTCCTCCATCTTTCAATCTATTGCACCTCGCTGCCTTTCACTTCATTTTCAATACCATCAAGATCGTGGTTTCCCTCCCTCCTTCCTCCTCTTTACCCCCCCTTACCCTTCCAAACGCCTTCTCACACAACCCACGCACGCGCCCTTCAGGTCCGTAGACAGGGAGAGTTTGGCCGTGCACTCATAAGACATAACTAACAGAAACTTTTTAATTTTAGGTGTTACTTGCGGATTTTCTGATATAATAACCTTTAAATTAATAAAAAGTGATGAATTATGTTTTTTTTGTATCTATGTTATGGATGTAAAAAAGTAAAGCTCCCTCGCCCCCCCCCCCCCCAAAAAAAAAAAAAAAGCTAGAGAGAAAAATATTACTAAACGAGTCTATTTTCTTAGTTATATTTGCCAGACGTCACAACACATAATTAACTCGCCTCTGTGCTGCCCATGCCCACTTCCTCCTGCCCGGAGCTTCTACCTGGAAATGATCTAACAACCTCGAGATAAAAATGAGACTAATTCAAATGTCAGCAGCTTGTTTTGAGGCAGGAACGCTGGGCGGAAGGCAGTTAGCATGAGTAGCAAAGAGGCAAGATGGCGTTTAGGGAGCGAATGGTCAGAAGGTTAAAAGGTCAAATGGAAAAAAGGTCTAATGGTCAAAAGATGAAAAGGTCAAATACTTAAATGGCGAAATTCTCCTTTTTAATCACCACGTTCTGTCTTTTTCTCCTGCCTTTGGGTTCTCATATATTTTCCACACTCACACACCCATACACTATATATCCACACCTTATCATGGCTCCCTTTTAACTATTCAACGCTGTCTCCCTCCTTTCCCTCCACAGACCCACGCTTTTACATCCTACCTTTCTCAGAATCACACACATTTACAGCAACACTTCATTATTCCTTTTTTTAATCACCTCATTTTGGTCCATCAAATAATGAACGCAACGCACAGAAATACAAGCGGGGATTTACTCTCTATATATATCACTCCCTTCCCACCACACACTTCGTTCCACTATGGCATTATTCCGCTAGCATTTTCCTATTTTAACACTAGCAACTCTCCAACAATAGCCCCGACACATATTCTTTTTATACTCTTTTCCGTTTTCATTTCCCTTTACTATTCTAACACAAGTCCAGTCTCTGTAACTTACACCTTCATTTGCCCGAGCTCATATTTCTTTTTTACTCCTTTTTCTATTTTCATCTCCCTTTCATATTCTAACACTAGTAACTCACCCTAACATTATCCCGGGTACATATTCCTTAATACTTCCTTTTCTAGTTTCATCTCACACTATTATATTAACTCCCAGCTCATATTCTTTCAGCCTTCCTTTTCTATATGCATCTCCCTTTCATATTTTAACAATAGTAACACTAGTAACTCACCTCAGCATTATTCCGAACTCATAAACTTCGATACTCCTCTTTCTAGCTCCGTTTCGCGTCTCTAGTGTAGCCCTTTTTAACTCACGCCACATTATTTCTCTACTCCCTTTCCAGTTTCATCTCTCCTCTTGAGCTAATACTGTCTGTTCTATTTATACAATCAACACCATACTATCTGTATTTCACTGTAATAACAAAGATGAAACGGAGCAATATTACCTGAAATTCACACACAGTCAACTCCCTCTTCCTTTTTATTTCATTGGGCCATTCACTTAAGACATCTATAAATCCACAGTACAAAATGCCACTATGCTTTATATTGGCGTTAACTACTGTCTCTCTTCTCCTCTACATTATCCTTGAGCCAGCACGTCCCTATTTCCATCCCTTCGAACACCTCGCCTCGCCCCACCTCGCTGTCCAGTCCAGTCTACTAAGTCCTCTCTTAATAAAACGTCCCTTTCAGAGGTTCGCCAATTTGCCCCAACTCTCACGCCTACACCGAAACGTGACCTCCTCCCCTCTCTCTACGCATGTCTTTGTTTCTTTGTCTCTGTTTCTGTTTCTCTGTTTGTCTGTCTCTTACACTTCCTTTCTCTCTTTCTCTATCTCTTTCTATCCTTTCCTACGTCTTTCCTCACTTCTCTCTTCTCCCCTATCTCTTTCTCCCTCTGCCTGTCTTACGCTCCATTTGCCCCGCCCTGCTCTCTCTCCCTTCGTCCCTTTCTCTCTCTCCCTGCTCCCCTCCCTTTCCCTTCGTCTATCTCCCTTTTCCGCCATCTCTCTCTCGTCTTCTTCCCCCTTTCCGCCCCCCTACTTCCACCCTTTCAACATTCCAACTTCCCCTTGTCACTGCCTCTTTCAATTTCCCACTTTTCCTCTCCCGCAATCTCTCACCGCCCAGTCCTCTCCCTTCCCCCCTCCATCTCCCTTACCCTCCCCTCCTCCTCCTCCCCCGTGCCATGTCGTCGTGTCCCTCGCTTACCTGTCCACCTTCGCGTTAGTTAGGCGCGACACCTAGGCCGCCTCAGACAATAACACGCTACGATGGACTCAACAGGGCCAACCCGAGGCAACAATTACTTCTTGCGGGGAGAGGAAGAGGGGAGAGGGGACGGAGAGAGCGAGAGTGAGAGCAAGAGAAAGAAAGGGGGGGGGGGGGTTAAAGGGGGAGGCTAAAACAGGGGCCAACAGATGCAGGCAACGAGGCAGCCGACCGAACTCCGCTAAAACCCTTCGGGAGTTAAGAGGAAAATCTGATTTGAAGTACATCGTTTCCCTACTTCCCCTGCCTCTTCTCCCTCCTTCCACCTGCTTTTTTTTTCTCTCTCTCTCTCTCTCTCTCTCTCTCTCTCTCTCTCTCTCTCATTTGTGCCTGTTTTTACTCTTTTTATGCTTGCTTTTGATAATAAGTTGAGCCTAAATACTCGAATCTTTTTTTATATTCTATACAAAAACTGATCCTAACGATGAATAACATAATGACACAGGTAAGTTGCAGGTAAGTCACAGTGCTAATTAGTAAAGAGAGGAAAGTGGTGCATTAAGTGAAGAAGTGAAGACGAACTGTTATGGGTAAGGAATGAGCGGGGAAGGCGAGTTGAAGGTAAAGTGAGAGGCCATTAGGTCAGGGAGGAGAGAGTAATGGTGTGAGAAGGGCTGAGGAAAGCGCCGTAATGGAAGGGTGATTAAGGGGAATGTGAGGGGGAGGGTGAATGCAGGTGAGACGAAGGGGGGTAAAGAGGGGGCGGAGCTGAATGTCAGGTGGTGTTCAATAGTCAATGAAAGGAGGGAGTGAGAAGTCAAGGAGAACGCAAGAATGGAGTAAAGTGGGGAAGGGGGAAGAGAGAGAGAGAGAGAGAGAGAGAGAGAGAGAGAGAGAGAGAGAGAGAGAGAGAGAGAGAGAAGAAAAATGGAGTTGTTAAAAAATCAAAAATGACATATTTGTAAGGTAGATAAACACACACACACACACACACACACACACACACACACACACACACACACAGAAGTTATAGACAAACATGACTGCGTGCGATGAACAACGAAACCAATAAAAAAAAAAAAGAAACCATGAAAACAAATGGAAACTGCCGCTGCTCAAAATACAGTGAGCCAAAACAACATTACAATAAAACAAAGCATAGATAACAACAACATGCGTATCGATCAGAACTTATACTAAACCAAGCCTGCATGTGTGTGTGTGTGTGTGTGTGGGTGGGTGTGTTGAGGTACGGATTTGTATGTCTGTCTAGACCTGTTATTCTGTCTGTCTGTATGTATGTAAGCCCCCTCCTATCTCTCTCTCTCTCTCTCTCTCTCTCTCTCTCTCTCTCTCTCTCTCTCTCTCTCTCTCTCTCCGGTAATAAGCTTCATTATCAAACATTCCAAGAAGAAGGATGAAAAGTTGCTGTGGAGAAGACCGCTTCCTCATTATGCCTCTTCCGTCGACTCCTCCTCCTCCTCCTCCTCCTCCTCTTCCTTTCCTCCTTCTCCTCCTTAATGCTAAAACGTAATGCTGCTATAGAAGATTGAACATAATAAGTAAAGCGCTTAGAGGCTGACATAAAGTTAAACACGTAATGGATTATAAAAAAAATAGTTAAAGAGTTGACCCGACCAGATTCAAGGGAAGAAAAAACAAAAAAAAAAATGTAAACAAAGAAATTTAAGAATATCGATGCCAGAATGAACTGTATTCATAGCACAAACAAACAAACAAACAAACAAACAAACACATACGTAAATTAAGGATAAATACATTAAAGGCCTGAACCAATTTATATAACAGAAAAAAAAGAAGGAAGGGAGGAAAAAAAAAACAGAGAGAAGGGGAAAAGGGTGGGAGGGGAAGGGGAGAGGAGGGAAATCAATAGGAGAGAAAGTCAAACAGAGACAAGAGGCGGATGTTAGCTCAGCATATTTACCTGCGTTGAGCCTCCAGGTGTTCGCCAGAGACAGGTGGAGGCAGAAGCGGGGAGGGGTGGGAAGGGGTGCAGTGATGAGTACACCTGTGAAGGAAAAAAAAAGAAAATCAGAAGAGAACGTAAAGACTATTTAAAGAGAACATGAGAAGGTAGACAAAAAAAAATATAGTGGGGGAAAGTAGCAAGAGGGGGGGGGGGGGTGCAGTGATGAGTACACCTGTGAAGGAAAAAAAAAAGTATATCAGAAGAGAACGTAAAGACTATTTAATGAGAATATGAGAAGCTAGACAGAAAAAAAAACTGATAGTGAGGGAAAGTAGCAAGTGGAGGGGAGGGGGGGAGGCAGTAAACCGTGCACCTGCGAGGGAGAAAAAACAGGTAAAGAATCGAAAGGTAACGGAAGACTGTTTAGAGAGAGAACTTGAAGAGGTACATATTATTAAAAAAAAAGAGGATAGAGGGAGAAAACGAACTCCACCCGTTTTCTAAGCACTCCTAAAATAAAAAAAATAAAAAAACAGAGAAATGTAAATCAAAAATAAACTTTAAGACATTTTAAAGACAACTGGAAGGGGTAGATAGGAAAAAAAGATTAAAAAGAGCGAGAGTGTGAAAGTGAGGGAGGAAAAACGGACCACATGGATTCCTCTCTCCTATTTTCCGAACATCCCTTCACCCTGACACACGGAAACGACTGTCGGGTCCATCCATTAGGCCGGTGACTACTACTTCTGACTACAAGTTATACAACGTCACAAATGAAAAGGAAGGACGCGGCTACTCGCTCAAGACGGCTCCTCGACATCTACATAAGACGCGTTTCTTCGCCTCAGTTCCGCTGGCGTGTATGTTGAAAGGAAGTTGCTTACTGACATTCAAGGGATTCTGTGGGTCAGTGGCTGTGTGTGAGGGTGGGGTGGGAAGGGGGTGGGTATAGGGGGGGGGGGTTGTGTGTGTGTGTGTGTGTGTGTGTGTGTGTGTGTGTGTGTGTGTGTGTGTGTGTGAAAATCAGGACTAATATCCTTTGTGGCTTTTGAAAATATGTGTTCAAAGAGCCCTAATTGTCGGGGAGCACGGGCCTTTGTCGAGTAGCCTTTCGTATCATTAGGTCAAAATAATCTATCTAGCATTTACTGCCACTAAAGTTTAAATATCAGAGGAGACTGAGTGTGTGAGTGTGGGTGTGTATGTTTGTGTGGACAAGTTAAGTGACTTCACCTTTTCTTATGTGAAGATTTTAACACACGGAATGTCAAATCGGACGCTGACACCCAAATCACAGCTGAGTAGAGGAGATTGAATTTATGTACAAATTTCTAAAAAGTTTTTCATAGGGTACTGCTAGGATTTTTTATTTATTTAATCTCTCTCTCTCTCTCTCTCTCTCTCTCTCTCTCTCTCTCTCTCTCTCTCTCTCTCTCTCTCTCTCTCTCTCTCTCTCTCTCTCTCTCTCTCTCTCTCTCAGGTAGGTAAAGGCAGGTATTTGGGTCAACTTTGTGGAAGCATGTGTGCTGAAGCGAAATTGGAAGGAAGGGGGAGGAAGGCAGGCAGGAAGGAAAGAGACGAGGAGGGAAAAAGAAGAAAGAGGAAAAAGAGAAAGGTAAAGATGGCGGCGTGAGGTAAGGTGAAGAGTACGGAAAGTAGAAAGTGGGTGAGGAGAAAAGGAAAGAAAGGTTAGTGGAGAAGAGAGAGAGGACAAGAGAAGGAATGGGGAAGTAAAGTGAAGGAAAGGAAGGAGAAGAGAAGGCAACTAAGAGAATATGAAAGACGAAGAAGAAGGAAGGAAGAGAGGGGAAAAGAGGGAAAGTTGGAAGAAAGGAGAGAGGGAAGGAAAGGGAACGAGTGAAAGAAGGAGAGAAGGAGGGAGAGGGAACAAGGGAAGGAAGGAGAGAGAGAGGGAGAGGGAACGAGGGAAGGAAGGAAAGAAGAAAGAAAACCGAACGAAGGAAGGAGGGAAGGGAAAGAGGGAAGGAGAGGAAACGAGGGGACAAAGAAAAGAATAGAAGAAGGAAAGGAGGGGGGAGAGAGAGCAGCAAATAGGGAAAGAAGTGAGTATAGATACGAAAAGACGTGAAGGGGTAAGGAGCAAATGTAATGAGAAAGGATAGATATAAAAGAAGGCAAAAAAGGGATGGGAAAGATAAACGGTGGAATGAGGTGAGAAAGGCAGGATGTTAAGTAGAGAAGGAGGAAAGTAAAGAGGGAAGGAAAAAGAGAGGAGGAGGAAGAGCACACAAGAGAGAGAGAGAGAGAGAGAGAGAGAGAGAGAGAGAGAGAGAGAGAGAGAGAGAGAGAGAGAGAGAGAGAGAGAGAGAGAGAGAGAGAGAGAGAGAGATGACAACCCAGGAGCCAGACAGGCAGCCGCCCACCCTCCCCCAACTCATCGCCTCAAGACTAGAGAATGTGCTAATCTCTGAGGACGCTGTCAGGAGACATCTGAGGGGCGTCAACACCAGGAAGGCGCCAGGCCCTGACAGCGTGAGTCCATACTTACTGCGGCGATGCTCCGATGAGCTCACCAGCCCCCTCGCCCAGATCTTCCGGCGATGCCTGCAGAGCGGGGTGTGGCCTGCACAGTGGAAGGAGGCCAGAGTCACACCCGTACACAAGAAAAAATCCAGGTCCGAGCCAGGCAATTACAGGCCAATATCACTCCTCCCAATCATCAGCAAGATATTTGAGAGGATCATCGGGGAGCAATTGACATCCTTCCTCGAGGAAAACCACCTGCAGTCACCGAAGCAGTTTGGTTTTCGGAAGGGCCGCTCTACCTCAGACCTCCTCCTTCTCCTCTCAAAGTCCTGGCATGACGCCCTTGATGACGGCCACCCTTCTCTCGTGATTGCCCAGGATATAGCTGGCGCGTTCGACTCCGTTTGGCACCGCGGTCTGACGGCGAAGCTACAGCAACTAGGCATCACGGGGACCTGCTGCGCCTGCTCTCAAACTACCTGTTAGGCAGGAGCCTCCGCGTAGCAGTCAACGGAAGCACCTCGACCAGCTTCCCGGTGGAGGCCTCCGGTCCACAGGTGTCCGTCCTTGGACTTATTCTGTGGAACGACCTCCTGCAAACCACCCCGGCAGTAAGCGCCTACGCCGACGACTGCACCCTCTCCAGAACATACAAGAGGGAGGAGGCCCAGGACGTGATAGAGTCCGTCAACAGACAGTTGGCAGACATAATGGCCTGGGGAAAGAGGTGGCAAGTCAGGTTTGCCCCTGACAAAACCCAGGCCATGGTAATATCACGTTCTCGGGAGGACGCGAGGCAACTCCACGGCAGACTGAGATTCGGGAATGACACCATCCTCTGCAGTCCAGCGTCGACATCCTGGGCGTGGAGGTGGACTCCCAGCTGCGGTTTGACCGTCACCTTGAAAGGGTGGCGCAAAAAGCCTCCCAGAAGGTGAACCTCCTGCGCCGCATGAAGAACCTCCTCGATGCTGAAGGCCTGAACACCCTCTATAAGGCACAAGTCCGTCCAGTGATGGAGTATGCACCGCTCACCTGGATGCCCAGCGCCCGCTGCCACCTCAACCTGCTAGACAAGGTGCAGAGGAGGGCTGAACGCCTCATCAACGGCACCCAGCACCACCGACCGAGCCAGTGGGAGACACAGCGACAACAACAACAACAACACCCACACGAAGGAAGGGCAAGACCAGCCACGAACCAGCTGAATAGCCTGGAGCACCGTCGCCGCGTCGCTGCCCTGACGGTGCTACCTTAAGGCACAAGTGGGCCTAGTGCCCCACCTGACGGACCTGAGGGCTACCTGGAGGAGGTCTGAGCGCAGCACGAGAACGGTGCTGAGCAACGCCTCCCTCCTGGAAGTGCCAATGGCCCGCTCCAGCACCCACCAACGTGCCTTCTCCATCGCAGCGGTGGTGTGGTGGAACAACCTCACTGCTGATGTGGATGTGACACAACTGTCCACTCAGCAGATGAAGGTTGCGTCCCACAGGTGGCTACTCCTACACCCACCGTAAACATGTATATATATAATTGTATAATATATTGTATAATAATTGTATAATATAATCGGCAGAAGCTTTTAAATAGCTCCCCAACGGTCGGGGGAACTTTAGCATAGACAAATAATACTGCCATGTACTAATGTACTGAACATGTTTAAATAAAAAAATAAAAAAGAGAGAGAGAGAGAGAGAGAGAGAGAGAGAGAGAGAGAGAGAGAGAGAGAGAGAGAGAGAGAGAGAGAGAGAGAGAGAGAGAGAGAGAGAGAGACGCCATCCAGAGACGGGCACTGCGACTGGTGGATGCGGCAGACCCCCCAACCGGGCAGGAAACTCTCAGCTCCGTCGACTCCTTGGAACACCGCAGGGACGTAGCTGCTCTTGTGGTGTTTCACAAGGCACAAGTGCAGGGAGTGCCACATCTGGTGGGCTTACGCCAACCTCCGAGAGTCACCACGCGGGACACGAGAACGGTGCTATCCTGTGGTGACGCAGTGGAGGTGCCGTGCTCCCGTACCAGCCAGCACCAGCGCACCTTTTCGGGAAGAGTCTGCCGGATGTGGAACATGTTCACGGCCTGTGTTCCAAACATCCGGGAGATGAACACCCAAAAAATAAAACTGTCGGCCCACCACTGGAGGGGCTCACTCCCCACTCCACTGACACTCGTGGTGGAGCAGTGACACGAGTGTAGTGTGCAGTGCGCTCACATATATTCTGTATTGTATGTTTTTTTTTATAGTATATATATTTTTTATAGTTTTTTTTTATGTAGTTATTTTTATATAGATTTTATTCTGCCCTTTGAATAGGCAGCACACGACAGTGCACCTTTGGGTATGTAAATATTATGCATGTGCCTATGTTTAAATAAATAAAAAATAAAAATTAGTTGGGATGTATCTTTCCCTTTAGACACACCTGGTCAGTTTGCGGCTCGTGGACACAAAAGGGAGGAGAGAAGTACTGAGAAAGGGACGGAGGGAGGGAGGGGGGGATAGAGGGAGGGAGGGAGGGAGGGAGACACAATGGAAAGGAATGAGGGGAGAGAGAAATGGTGATTAGAAAAAAAATGGAAAACGTTAGTGAATTATTTTCTTTTTTTCTCTATCATTTGTGTTTTCATTTTTTTGTGTGTTAGTCGTCTGCCCCGTAACTAATGAAGAAATTCCTCTCGTCAGAAACTGTGCAAACCTTTGAAAACATTACCGTTCGTGAATATTGTTGACAGTTTGACACACTCACAATCTACTTAAAGAAAAGAACGAAACGGTTTCTTGATAATGAAATAATGGAATACAAAGGAAAACATATGACTTCTTTTTATTGAATGGTTTTAGCAAAATATCTGGAACTTGAGGTAACTTAGCAAATCGAACTCTAGCAAATATATAGTGTAGGGGGGGGGGGGGAGGGTGTAACTACGTGTGGGTGTGTGAATGCATGTGTGTGTGTGTGTGTGTGTGTGTGTGTGTGTGTGTGTGGGTTGGTACTTGATCCTTTCGGGAGAGGATCTTCAAAATTCCTCACCAACAACAGTAATCTTAACACTAATTAGTATCCCGCACAGAATCGTCGCGGGAGATCTGTAAACAGCGCTAATGAAAAAGGGGATTGAGTTTATACGACAATATTAGCAAAGAGAGAGAAAAAAAAGCGAATGGCGTAAGAACATCTGTGAGGGGATTCTTGACGGAGGTGTTCTGCGGGGAGGCCTTCGTCTCTCTCTCTCTCTCTCTCTCTCTCTCTCTCTCTCTCTCTCTCTCTCTCTCTCTCTCTCTCTCTCTCTCTCTCTCTCTCTCTCTCTCTCTCTCTCTCTCTCTCTCTCTCTCTCTCTCTCTCTCTCTCATTATTTTCTCTTTCACCTCCTCTCTTATCCTTTATCTTTCTTTCTTTCCTTTCCCTTTGTCTCCTACTTTCACCATTTTCCTCTTCTTTCCCTTCAACTTTCCCTCTTTTCCCTCTAATTCTCTCATTCTCTTTCCTTACTATTCCACCTTCCTCTGTACCTTCTCTCTTCTTTTTCTCCCATTCTCTCTGTCTCTTAACCTTCATCATTCATCTGTATCTTTCTAAGCTCCATTTTATCTCTCTTATTTCCTTTCAATCTTTCTTAAGTACCTCTCTTTCCCATTCAGTTTTCCCAGTGTCTATCTCTTCCCAAGGTTAACCGTAGTACATCTTTTTCATCTCTTCCATTTCCTCCTTTTCTTCTTACTCTTCCATACCCTCTACCACTCATCCCTCCCTATTACCCTTCCGTCAGTCCCCTCTACACACACCCTCCTCCTTTCCTTTATCACCCTTCCTCTTCCCTTTCCTCTCCTCCTGCCTCTTCCTCCCCTACCCCCACCCCCCCATCATTCACTTCCGTTCCCTCCTCCGACCCCCTCCTCCTCCTCTTCACCCCCCAGGACATCTATCTCCCCCATGGTGTGAGAGGTCCCCGCTGTGCCCCCCCCTTCCCCCCCCCCCCAGCGTCCTGACAAACCACTCGCCCGCATACACTGAAGGACACCCACTATGCTCTCTCTCTCTCTCTCTCTCTCTCTCTCTCTCTCTCTCTCTCTCTCTCTCTCTCTCTCTCTCTCTCTCTCTCTCTCTCTCTCTCTCTCTCTCTCTCTCTCTCTCTCTCTCTCTCTCTCTCTCTCTCTCTCTCTCCCTCCCTCCTTTCCTTCCCTTCTCCCTTCATTTCCTCCCCCTTTCCCTCCCTTCTTCCTTTATTGTTCTGTCTTTTTCCTTCCAGTTCATTTTTCTTTCTTCTCCTTTTCTTCCCCTCCTCCTCCTCATTCTAATCTTCCCGTCCTTTCTCTCTCTTACCTGTCTTGCTTCCCTCCCTTCTACGTTTCTCTGTCATTTTCCTTCGCTTTTTCGTCTTCCTTGATTTCCCTCTCCTCCAGTCCCTCCTTTCCTTCCTATCTCTTTCTTCCTTACTTTCCTCTCTGCCTACCTTTCCGCCCTCCTTTATTTCAACGCCATTGTCCTTCCTATTCTTTCTTCTACCTTCATTTCTACTCTCCTCCTCCCTCTCTACACTTCTTCCCCTTTCACCTCCCCCCCCTTCCCCCAGTTCATCGTCCCTCCCAAATATATGTATAAAATGTTTCTTCTCCGGACGTTGATGCTAAGAAGCTGACGAAGATTCATCCCGTCAAATTGGATTCTTTGATCTGGATGTAATAGCTACTTTTATGGGAGGAGGAGGAGGAGGAGGAGGAGGAGGAGGAGGCAATTGGGGTTATGGGGTAGATGGTATGGTACGGACCCTCGTGTGAACTGATTATTCCTTCCTTCTCCTCCTCCTCCTCCTCTTCCTCCTCCTCCTCCTCCTCCCTTCTGCTGGTCTAATTTGTTGGGGATCGGCGGAAAAGATCAATTATCGGATAGTGTTATGAGATGTAATGCATTTATTTGGTTTACTGCAGAAGGAGTAGAAGGAGGAAGAAGAGGAGGAGGAAGAGGGGA
The DNA here is from genome assembly GCF_024679095.1 of Eriocheir sinensis. Lineage (NCBI taxonomy): Eukaryota > Metazoa > Arthropoda > Malacostraca > Decapoda > Varunidae > Eriocheir > Eriocheir sinensis. The sequence continues at coordinate 2,865,591 of NC_066543.1, forward strand.
AGGAGGAGAAGGAAGAGGGGAAGGTAATATATATAACTCTTTAGGCTTAGGTAAATAGAGCTATCAAGGATTACGTAGAAAAAAAACAGTGGAATTACCGACCCACTAAAAACGGGTAGCGACAATACCAGGAACGCTTTTTTTCCCCTTCTCTCCACACGCAACGGATTCCTGCACGTTTTTGTTATTATTTATTTAACCTCCATAATACACCCACACACCCACACACACACACACACACACACACACACACATACACGCTCGTGACCACCGCCCATACAAACACCGCAGGAGGAAGAAGGAAAGGCGCGCAAATCTACATTATATAACACATTCCATTCACGTAAGCCTTAAATTCCTCTTTCCCCTTCTCTCTCTCTCTCTCTCTCTCTCTCTCTCTCTCTCTCTCTCTCTCTCTCTCTCTCTCTCTCTCTCTCTCTCTCTCTCTCTCTCTCTCTCTCTCTCTCTCTCTCTCTCTCTCTCTCTCTCTCTCTCTCTCTCTCTCTCTCTCTCTCTCTTATTCATAAAGGACAGAGTAGAAGAGAGTTATGCTTTTACGAGCTTGTAAATAACGAAGAGAGAGAGAATGGATTAAGGGGCAGGTGAGGGTAGACAGGCGGTTAATATTTGATGTTGGCACTTCGCCCTTAACATCCTACAGCTACTACGCCCTTTTCTCTCTCTCTCTCTCTCTCTCTCTCTCTCTCTCTCTCTCTCTCTCTCTCTTCCTTGCCCTTTGTTGTCCTTCCCTTGTTCTCTCTCCCTTCCTCACATTTTTACCTCCCTTTTCTTCCCCTATTTGATGTTCTATAAGGCTTACAACCCCTCCTTTCCTCCTCCCTTAATTTCTCCATTACTCGATATTCTCTTCCTCTCTTGCTCCTACTCCTCTTCTCTATCTTCTTTTACCGGTTATCTCTGTTTTTTCCCTACCTTAGTTTTATTCCCTTATCGTCTCCCTAATCCCCAACTCTCCCTCTCTTTGCGACTTCTCTTCCTCCCTTAGTTCTTCCATGTCCCTCGTTTCTCACCGCTACCTTTTCTCTCTTAGTTATTCCATTATTTACAAGCCTCTCCCACTCTCCACTCCCTCGACTTTCTCTCCACTTCTCTTCCTCATTTATCCCTTTCAATCTCCCTTACCTCCCCCTGTTCCCCACTCTCCCTTTCCTCTCTCTGCTTTCCCTTTCTTCTCCCCTTCCGTCCCTCTACATCCTAAAGGTTCCATAATGTTACGTGTCAATTACCTGCGCCCCAGATATTTCTTCAGGTGATCAATAGACGCATTTCTCTCCCCGGAAAGGATAGGAAAGGGAGGAACAGGTGGGCTACGTGCGGGCGGCCAGAAGAAGGTTGGGGCCGGATTCGTCTGGGTCTCGATAATGTAGTGGTCAGTTTGGAGGACGACAAGATAGTGTTTCTCTCTCTCTCTCTCTCTCTCTCTCTCTCTCTCTCTCTCTCTCTCTCTCTCTCTCTCTCTCTCTCTCTCTCTCTCTCTCTCTCTCTCTCTCTCTCTCTTATCCTTATCTTTTTCCTTATTAAGCTTTTTTTTCTCTTCCTCTTCTTACTTTACTTCATATTTATAGCAACATTGTATTTTTTCTTTCGTTTCCCTCCTTTCCCCGTTTTTCTTCTTTATCCTCTTCCCTCGCCGCTCCCTTCCCGTCTTTAATCCGTAAGTTTATTTAATCCTCTTTCTCACTCTTTATCTCATATTTTTCCCTCTTCCATCTTTCGCGCCTTCATTTTTTTCCACCTCTTCAAAGTCTTCTATTAATTCTTTTTTTTTCTTCCCCTTTCCTTTTTCTGCTTAACTCTGCTTTTAAAGTCCCATTCACTTTTTTTCATTTATATATTTTTTTCCGTTCCCTTCCCCTATTTCGGAGTCAGATATTTTTTCCTTTTTTTTATTTTTTGTAGTTTCTTTTGATATTTTGTTGATTCAGCTGTTAGTTTTTCGTAATTTGTTGGTGCATAGCTTATGGGGTCTCTCTCTCTCTCTCTCTCTCTCTCTCTCTCTCTCTCTCTCTCTCTCTCTCTCTCTCTCTCTCTCTCTCTCTCTCTCTCTCTCTCTCTCTCTCTCTCTCTCTCTCTCTCTCTCTCTCTCTCTCTCTCTCTCTCTCTCTCTCTCTCTCAAGTTATTTTCTTCCTATCCACTCTCCTTTTCTCCTCTCTCTTTTCTTTCTTTCTTTCTTCCTCTTTCTTTACTAATTTTCTTGTCCGTGATCTATTTATTCTTCCTCCTCCTTCTCCTCCTCTGCTTTGTTCTTCTTCATCTTTTCCTCACTTCCTTTTCGTTCCTTTTTTATTCCTTACGTTCATCATTATCGTTCTCAACCCTTCCCTTCCCTTTCTAATGCTTCTTCCCTTCCTTGCCCACCTCCTCCACCTCCTCCTCCTCCTCCTCCTCCTAATGCCTCCACATTCACATCAATCAAAGCAAGACTATTATTCAATATTCCGAATAACCATTGTCCAAGTGTTACATGTGGGTGTTGCTCCCCTCTTTGGTCCCCTTCCTCCCTGTACTCCCCCTTCTCTCCCTCCCCGCCCTTTAAGTCCTTCCCTCCGCCCTTCCAGACCTCACTTCCCTTTCTCCTTCCCTCTCCCTTCCCCTTTTTCATTCCATTAGCTCCCTTTATCCATTTAGCGTGGTTCATATCCCTCCTTTATATTACTTAATCTTGCCTCTTTCTTTTTTGCCAATAAGGGAGAGGCGGCCATGAATTTTACATCGGCCATTCACTTCAAGCTGGTGGAATATTTTTAATTTTTTTAGATTTGTGAGTTGTATGCATTTTGCGAATCCATATTTTGAGTGATTTTCCACCATCCTCTTTCTGCTTCATGTTTCCCTCGGTTTCCCCTCTCTCCTCCTCCCCTTCTCCCTCCCTCTCTCTCTCTCCCTCCCTCCCTCCGATG
>NC_066543.1:2873512-2896012 GCF_024679095.1 Eriocheir sinensis
CAAACTCTAAACAGCAACCTCCGTTTCCTTTGTTTTCTTCTTTTTCGTCCATCTCTCGCGACGGTAAACTTTCCCCCGCCGCCAAAAATGCTCTCACCAAGTTCTGCAGTAAATTCCAGTCCAGTCTTTGTGTCACCTTTAGGTTGAATTGCAAAAAAGAAAAAAAAAAAAAAAGGAAAAGAATGAAAATAATGTCGGCCTGTTTCCTGCTCTGAGAATATCAAGGTAAGGACATTCTTTCCCCTCCCATGCATTGCACACACACACACACACACACACACACACACACACACACACACACACACACACACACACAGTTAGCTTTACAGTCCACAATAATCAGCCGGCTCATGAAACCACCTATTCCTCTTCCTCTTCCTCCTATTTCACCCCTCACGGACCTCCCCTTCTCCTTCACTAATCTATTATTCTCCGCCCCGGCAGCTCAATGGGAGGACTGGATTATCTCCCCTCATTAGCCTGAGCTGCGACTGATTGGCTGTAAACATACAAAGAGGGAGACAACTTGCCGCAGGACGAGGATGAGGAGGACGTGTTCATGGTGAGTAGGACGAGGAGGAAGGGAGGGAAGGGAAGTGGGCTCTGTCATTAAATAGCATAGTGTTAGTGTATGAGGAGGAGAGTTAAGGCGATAACAGGAGGGAAGAAGAGCAGGGGAGGTGGGTTATGTTATTAGTATAGCATGGGTTAGCGTGTGGAGGAGAGCGGGAGAGTGGAAGGAGAAGATGGGGAGGTTTGTTTAGGGTAGAATAAGTTAACGTAGGGGAGAGAGTTGACTTAGATTTGAAGGGAAGCTGCGGGAGTGAAGTAGAGAAATTAAAGGTCTGTGCAGGAGGTTAGAAAAGATAAGAATAAGGGAGATTATTTAGCACTAGGAGAGGAGAAGCAAGAGATTCTAAAGAGAGGTAGGATGATTATTGGAGCGTTCATCTTGGCGCCGCAATTGCTTGGTCATGTGGCGCCGTAGAGATAGGTAGGAAAGGTTGGTTTAAGATTGAAGAGGTTTGCTGCGGGGAGGTGAAGTTGAGTGAGACAAGTAAGATGATGATGAGAGAAAGGAGTCGAAAGAGGAATATGAAAGGTTAGTATAGTATAGAAGAAGACCGGATAAGGGATATTGAGTTACACCTTGAAGATGGTGAGGGAAAGGAAGGGAAAGTGGGATATTAAAGTTTGGTTTGGTAGAGTAGATGTTAAGGGAGGGAGGTGAATATGAGTAAGACTTGGAAGGAGAGGCAAGGGAGGAGAAAGAGGGATATGAAATGTTGGTTTAGTATAGAAGAGGATAGGGTAAGGGGAGAGAACCTGAATTAGTCTTGGAGGGAGAAGCAAGAAATTTAGAAAACATGAAAGAGTGGGAAAAGGTCACGAAAAATGCAAGACCGAGTAGTGTGTGTGGAGAACAGGGGAAGAGGAGGAAGGGAGAACGAGAATGAAGATAGACAGGTGGGAGAGGTTTGGTTAGGTCTGGTCAGGTGTGGAGAGGCGTACAGGACGGAGCGAAGCAAGAGCGAGAGATAAGAAATATTTTGTTGGGAAAGATTGGAATAAGTTAAGTGAGAAGAGCAGGGAGGAAAAGGTGCGAGAGAAAGGGAGAGAAGAACCGGGAATAGGAAAGGTGGGCGGGACGACGAAATGGGGTTCCCGTGGCCTATTAGGGGAGGCGATCCGTTACGATGATGACTCCTGCCAGAGTTATAGGAAAAGGCTACTTCTCTTAATAACAATGTGGGGAGGAGTGAGGAGAGGGGCAGGAGTGGGTGTGGATGAGGAGGGAATGTGTGTGTGTGTGGGGGGGGGTGAGGAGAGAGGTGGAGGGTGTGTGGATGAGGAGGGGATGTGTGTGTGTAGGGGGGGGGGTGAGGAGAGAGGTGGATTGGGCGTGGATGAGGAGGGAACGTGTGTGGGGGGGGGAGTGGGGGGAGGGGGGGTGCCAGAACGCTTATTGCATCCAGTGGTTTAATTAAAGCTTTAGTGATGTCAGTGATCAGTTAGGGTTTCATGTTGCTTTTTTCTATGGTCATAAGACAAACCAAGAGTAAACAATAACAAAACAAAGCTCATAATAAACACCGAAAGTTCTCTCACACATAACAAAAACAATCAAAGGAGAGCGTCGTCTTAATTCATATTCCCTTCACGAAAAATTTGTCATGGGGAAGAGGACACGCAGTAACATCAGTAGGATTCCTTTCAGTAGTTAACTCTGAGACAGCATTCCTCCTTCGTACGACTAACTCTCAAGAACACATTTCGTATTTTCTCATTTCGCTGTCAACTTGTCTCCAATACCATTAAATAAGTAACTTCAGTAACATTCCTTTCAATGGTTAACTCTGAAACAGCATTCCTCCTTCGTACGACTAACTCTCAAGAACACATTTCATATTTCCTCATTTTGCTGTCAACTTGTCTCCAGTACCATTAAATAAGTAACTTCAATATCATTCCTCTCAGTCACAAACTCTGAAATACCAATAAAACCGCATTCCTTACTACTATGACAACCCAACCTTCCTCAATAACGTGTTTTGTGTCTTTTCATTTGGCCGTCAGTCTGTCTCCAATAGCATTAGTAAAAGGAATGTACACGAGCAGGTCACGAGGCAATGCTTTTCTTTCGTGGTCTTGTTAGTCGAGTCCACGAGCCGGCGATAAAACCTTCCAGTCAGAGGTCAAGGGCGAACGGAGCGATCACGAGGAGGTTCTTCAGCGCGGGAGTATCAAATGGACAAGAATCGAAGGAAGACAGGCGAGCATCGGCTTGTTTTTCAGGCTGCCTCGTCTGGGCCCCGGTTGCCCCGTGCTCGTTGCCTCCTCCAACAACAAGACTTCGTAACAATGAGCCAAAACTTCATGCCCTCAAAGCAAGAGAGCGAGGGAGAGAGCGAGAGAAAGGTGGGTGGGGTGGGGGGTGGGGGTGAGGGGAGAGAAGGAGGAAAATAAAATGGGAAAAAATGCGCGCTTGCAAGGGTGAGTGGGCCCTGCATTCCTCCCGTCTCTCCCGTCTCTCTCCCGTCTCTCCCGTCTCTCTCTCTCTCTCTCTCTCTCTCTCTCTCTCTCTCTCTCTCTCTCTCACACACACACACACACACACGCGTACCGGCGACTGATACTGAAGACGATCGGGGAAGACGGAAGCACGAGGGGATTTGAATCAGGCGAGGAAATGTGAAAGCCACGAGATTATGATGCGTGAGCGAGAAACGGAGGCGAACGGCGGGTGGGAAGTGAAAGGCGAGGGTACACACGGTCACGAAAAAGAGCGAGGAAAATTGAAAGCAGAGCGAGTAGCTACTTATGTTTGGACTGCGAGGAAGCGCGTTCAGTACGACGAGGAAACTTGAAATTTGCACTGAGAGAGGAGAAACACGTGACAGCGATACAGAAGCAAGAAGGAATTATCATTTTTATCATTATAGTTTTCATTATTATTATTATTATTATTATTATTACTGTTATTATGAGTAAGCTAAGGTAAAGTACTGGACCCTCAAAGCACCTTCTCCCCCTCCCCCTCACCCCCCCCCTCACCTGAACACTTGACCTCTCTGTACTTTGAGACGCACCAGAAAATATGAAGGAATATATATAAAGGAAAATAAGAAGGAAACGCGTCTTTGATACGGGGCAGGAAAACATCTTTATTATTTTCACTTGACGGGAACATACACAGCTTTACATGTCCAGTCTCGCCCCCCCCCCCTCTCCCCCCCTATTCAGTCTCCCCCCCTTCCCCCCTGTCCAGTCTCTCCCCCTCTCCCCCCTGTCCAGTCTCTCACCCTCCCCCCCTGTCCAGTCTCTCCCACTCTCCCCCCTGTCCAGTCTCTCCCCCTCTCCCCCCTGTCCAGTCTCTCCCCCTCTCCCCACTTCATCCCACCCAAGCTGTCCGAGTAAACATGACGCGGGAGAGTAAACATGAAGGGAACGGGAGAATGGAACGAGGTCGGGACAATAATATTTTTCTGGCCCCCAGGTAATATGTAGAACTTTCCAAGACCACATCCCCCCCCATCCCTCCCTCCCTCCCTCCTTCCTTTCCTCGCCCGCCCAGGCCTGTGTGTGTGTGAAGCATCGGTGTTTGGATGGGGCCTAACCAACGCACAGTACATACATTCATAATATATATTTGTTTACGAATACGAAGCCTGGCACGATGCTTATATATATACACAGACATTCAGATACACAAACACATCCAGAAACGACGCCTCGTGTAAGGTACATACGAGCATACATACATAACCTACATATATATAGAAGTCTGGCATACGGTACATGCATACATTTATACATAGATGAAGTCTTGCCTTGCCATGAAGTGACTAGGGGGCTTTTTTTCTCATTTAAATTTGTTTGTTTGCCCTTGAGCTGCTTCCTTTACCGAGAAAAATATATACGATTTACACATACACAAATACATACATACAAGTGTATTCATAAGTGGCCGACATACAAACTTACGTACACGAAGTTTCCCGCAAGGCACATAAACAGAGGGAATCATTTTTCTTAAGTAGATGGTGAAGGCAGAGAGCAGGAAATACATTAAGCTTTTTTTCGTAAACTAAACAATGCTTAGGGACTGAAAAAAAAATCCACTCCCTAATTAAAGACTGATTTTTTAAAGGAGGTTAAGAGTCATTTATATTTTCTCGTTATAAGCACATTTTCCTGACCCCCCCCCAATAAATAATAAAGAAATGCATAAAGTCCATCTTACACTAATGTTCGAGAAAGAAAAACTAATTATGAACTTATATTTTAAAATGCTGTTAATGATGAATATTTTAACTCACATACATGTCTTGCTGGAACAATACGTAGAGGGTGATAGAGGGGGCCGGGGGGGGGGGGGGAGAGAAATATAAGGGACGTCTACTTGGCACTACCTCGCAAATCATCGGGCTTTTTTCATTGGTCTTTTTTTCTGTCTTTTTTTTCTTGTAAGCTATTTTTTTTTCTCTACCGGGCTTCTTTCCCCTTTCCCCTTATGCAAAAGTTAAACAGCATCTTCATGTCTTCATCCCATATACCAGTAAACTATGGAACAGCTCTCCCTTGTCTGTATTTCCTTCTGCCTGTAACTTGACCTCTTTCAAAAGGAGTGCATCAAGACACCTCTCCACCCGAAATTGACCTCTCTTTTGGCCACTCTTTACTTTTCTCTGTTATAGAAGCAGCGATTAGCGGGTTTTTCTTCAACACTTTCTTTTTGGTGACCCTGAATTGGTTCCTTTGCTGTCGAGAAAAAAAATACAATCACCCAAAGGACACACGCTCACACTTCCGTCTCGATACCATTCTAAGCCTCACGATATAAAAACGAATCTCGCGTTTTACTACCAAAGTTAACCTCAGCATATTAGATTTAAGGGGCAGCGTGTTCCCCTTTGTCCTCTCACAATGAAGGCAGCCACTCGCCTCTACACGGGTTATCCTTATTATCCTCATCTCTTGAATGTCAGGCGCCCGGTGAAAGCAAAGTGCGGAGGCGGACAAGCAGGAGGATGAAGGAGAGGAGGAGGAGGAGGAGGAGGAGAAGGATGATGATGATAAGGAGAAGGTAGGTGGGGAAAACGAGGAAGAGGAGAGGGCTGAGGAGGATAAGGAGAAGTGGAGCAATGGTTAAGAGGCAAACGAAGAAAATATGTATTAAAAGTTAAATAGGGGATAAAAAATAATGTCAAGGAAACAGGTAGGAACGAAGGGGAGGGAAAGAAGGAAGGAGAATCAAGAGGACGAGGTAAATGGGAGGCAAATAAAGGTAAAAGCAGGTAACTGAATAAGGAAAAAACAAGGAAGGAAAAGATGGAGATTAATTAAGAAGAGATAAAGGGAGGTAAAGGATAGAAAAAGAGAAAGGAAATAAGGAAAAAATGCTAAAAAAAAGGGGTATGATCACGTAGAGATAGGCAATAAAGAAAGGAAGGAGGGAAGAAAGGAAAAAGGGAACAAAGGAAGTAAGCAAGGAATAAAGAGAGGAAGGAAGGAAGGAAGGAAGGAAGGAAGGAAGAAAGTAAGGAATGGAGGGAGAGCAAACAGACGAGGTATGATTATGTAAAAAAATAAAAAGCAAAAAAACACGGGAAACTTATGTAAGTGAGAATGATGGATGGATGGAAGGGAGGAAGGAAGGAAGGAAGGAAGCTGAGGTAGGGTAAGGTAAGGTAAGGTAATTAAAAGTAAGGTAATGCAAGGTAAAGTAGGGTAAAGTGCGGTAAGATAAGGTAAGGTAAGGTAAGGTAAGGTAAGGTAAGGTAAAATAAGGTTAGGTTAGGTATGGTTAAGTAAGGTAAGATAAGGTAAGGTAAGGTAAGGTTATGCAAGGTGAAGTAAAGCAAAGTGCGGTAGGGTAAGGTAATGCAAGGTAAAGTAAGGTGAAGTGCAGTAAGGTAAGGTAAGGTAAGGTAAGGTAAGGTTAGATAAGGTAAGGTAAGGTATAGTAAGGTACAGTTTCGTAAGGTAAGGTAAGATAAAATGTGCTAAGGTAAGGCAAGTCAAGGCAAGGAAAGGCAAGGCAGAGTAAGGCAAGGTAAGGTAAAGTAAGGTAAAGTAAGGTAAGGTAAGATAAGGTAAGGTAATGTAAGGTTAGATAAGGTAAGGTAAAGTATGGTAAGGTACAGTTTGGTAAGGTAAGGTAAGATAAAATGTGCTAAGGCAAGGCAAGGCAAGGCAGAGTAAGGCAAGGTAAGGTAAGGTAAGGTAAGGTTAGATAAAGTAAGGTGAGGTATTGGAAGGTACAGTTTGGTAAGGTAAGGTAAGATAAAATGTGCTAACGTAAGGCAAGATAAGGCAAGGCAGGGTAAGGCAAGGTAAGGTAAGGTAAGGTAAGATTAGATAAGGTAAGGTGAGGTATGGTAAGGTACAGTTTGGTAAGGTAAGGTAAGATAAAATGTGCTAAGGTAAGGCAAGGGAAAGCACGGCAAGGCAGAGGAGGGCAAGGTAAGGTAAGGTGACGTAAGGTAAGCAAAAAATTCGTCAAGGGAGAGAGATTTCATGAACATTCGCCGCTTCATCACTTTATCGGAATTAAAATGGCGGAGCGCGTTGGGTTACTTGTGATTAAGCTCGGGGCTCGGGGCTCGGCGACTCCCGCGGCCGTTTCTCAGTGGCGGCAGAGTTAGGCGAGACGTTTATGTGAAGTTAAGTTACGGGAAATTATGAGCTAGACTTGTGTGTGCCTGCAAGCCCCCCACCCCTCCCCACCCCCCTCAAGTTATGTATGCTGCAATACTCTCTCTCTCTCTCTCTCTCTCTCTCTCTCTCTCTCTCTCTCTCTCTCTCTCTCTCTCTCTCTCTCTCTCTCTCTCTCTCTCTCTCTCTCACTATATTATGTTCCTTTCCCTTGACTTGCATTTTATTTTAATTCTCATTCCTCCTCGCCTCTCCTTTCATCTTCTTTCCACTTCGTCGCCTTCTTCCTTCTCCTCTTCCTCCTCCTCCTCGTCTGTCTTTTGACCGGAAATCTCGTCTCTGTCATATGTCTTTATCTTCCCTGCCCATTCATTTCTCTCTTTTTGTCGCGAGCTCCTCCATCCGCCCACCACCACCACCACCACCACCCGTTCCTTCTCCTTGATCCCACCATTCTTAATCCTCCGCCTCCTCCTTCCTCTTTTCTTTCCTTCCTAACTTCGCCTTCTGGTTGACTCTCCACCCTCCTCTTTAATCACCTTCTCTTGACTTACTTCCTTCTCCTCCCTCACCTCTCTTTTCTCTCTAACTTCACCGACTTTCCTCAGCTCCAGTGCATTATCTCCTCCTCTTCTTCTTCCTCTCTTTCTTTTTCCTTTCTGATTCTTTCATCTTTTTATGGGATCAGAACCCTTGCTCTCGTCTAGCTTTCACGCAGATGGCTAAGAAAAGTGATCTCATTTTATTAACTGATATAAGGGAATGAAATCAACAGTACTAATACGATTATAAATAAAAATTATGTTTGTTAGACCTGTATAATGAGACAAAATATTTCCAGAGGCCACAAAGGAGATTAGTCAGTTATTCTCAAGCTATAACTAAGCTCATAAAACGACCCATGGAAATACTAAGATATCCTCCACGAAAGCCAGAACAAATGGATGCGTGTAAGTTCCGAAATGTTTAAGAATGCCAGCTCTGAACTCTTCCATATGCGGTGTTCATCTTCCTGAAAGCTAAATTGATAACAAAGCTCTCACTATAAACAAAACTAGCAATGAATGAACCTTACCAACGACAACTGTAATATTCGAGATACTCTAAGATGTGCAGCTGTTGTGAACTTCCCTCAAAGGCTACAATCTCTCTGTCCTTTCTTCTCTTCCTTCCCTCTTCCTTTTTCATCCCTTCCCTCTCTCTTCCCTTCCCTCTTCCCTCAACCACGACGCCACACAGACTTGTCGACACATGTAATCAAGCAGTTCTGAGAGAGAGAGAGAGAGAGAGAGAGAGAGAGAGAGAGAGAGAGAGAGAGAGAGAGAGAGAGAGAGAGAGAGAGAGAGAGAGAGAGAGAGAAAGGGGATTGAGTTACAACTTAGCATAACAATAGGTAATCAAATCATGTCGCTTACTTCCCCTCTGATCTCCCTTCTCTCTCTCTCTCTCTCTCTCTCTCTCTAAGTGATAAGATTTACCTCCAGTCCTTGTCTATAAAAGGTAAGGATGATTAGCCCAAATAACACCTTTCCTACCTCGCCTAATTAGCACCTCGCTCACCTGATGCCACGATAATGAAGGGTACTCGTAAAGGGAAGGAGAGAGAGAGAGAGAGAGAGAGAGAGAGAGAGAGAGAGAGAGAGAGAGAGAGAGAGAGAGAGAGAGAGAGAGAGAGAGAATGTAGTAGTAGTAGTAGTAGTAGTAGTAGTAGAGATAGTAGTAGTAGTAGTAGTAGTAGTAGTAGTAGTAGAAGTAGTAGTAGTAGTTGTAGTAGTTTCTAACATATATAAATTACGAACAAATCTTTACATCCCCCAAAAGCCTCGCCATTTACACAATCATCATCATCATCATCAGCATCTACGGTCGGCCACGTTAATGGAATCGTTTAGCTTTGGGAAAGGGAAAAAAATCTATGCGATACCGTTTTTTTTTTTCGTCATTTGATATCGATCTTACCATCACCCTTGTAATGGCCGGAGGAGGGTACGACACCAACCAGTTATCAAGCCAGCCTTTATACCTTCCCTATTGATCCCTTCCATTCCCCTTCCTTCCCTAACCTTCCCTTCGTCCTTATTCGGCAGTCAGACGGAAGTATCTTATCCGTTATCATTATCTTTCCCCGCCGCAAGTCCTCGAATTCGTACAAACATATGCAAAACTTTCTTTACGAGGCATCTCAATTACCGGCAGAAGAGATACCTCCCCTACCGCTCAATTATCTCATTTCCGCACCATCGACCCTTCCCTTACCTCTCCTCTTTCCCTCCTGTCCTCCCCCCCCGCGACCCGTCGACCACCACCACCACCACCACCACCACCACTACCACGATCACCACCACCGCCGTCTCCACCACTGTTACCTTCCGCCTGTCTCCCTCTCTTCTCTCCCTCCATCCCGGGTTCGAAGAGGTGACCATATAATCAGTAGGGGAGAGGTTGTAACTTCAGCCGGGTACGATGCGTCACTACCCTTTCCTTCCTTTATTTACTACTACTCCGCCTTTCCTTCTTCTTCCTCCTCTTCTTCTTCCTCCTCTTCCTCCTCCTCCTACTGGGCAATCACGAGTCCAGCACATGAGGAGACCGTTGTGTGTGTGTGTGTGTGGGGGGGAGGGGGGGGGAACCTCTATTATATATTATTTTCCACATCAAAAATATGTTTATACTCACATTCAGGAATTTACCGGGAAATCAAACAGAGCCCTCACTGTGAATGGCAGTAAATAGATTAAAAAAAAAAGCTTTCTCGTTATGCTAATTAATCACAATTACATACTAGAAATTTCTTTGATGTACTTTTTTTTTTTTTACATCATCATCCCCAATCCACCACCACTGCCACTCAATAATATTACATTCACTCTGACAATCAACTCCTTTTTTTTTGTACAAGCTATCGCTGTGTCCTTTTCCGGCTTTACTATTTAATGTAATCCCTCTGGCGACTCCACCCTCGATATTTCTCTTCTCCTCCCTCTTCCTCATCATCAATATTCGATGCAGTTCTGTCTAATTGGTATCTCTCTCTATTTTTCTATGTCCCTATCTACCTACCTATCTATCCCTCTATCTACTATCTGTCTATTTCTCGAACACGATTAATCTACTTTTACAATTCCAACCTCCACATAACGCAATACAGAGAGCGAAAAAATTGGTCTGCGACCTGTACAGCGAATAGGAAGTGAGACAGATACCGGAGAGCTGTCGGGCGAAGTGATGAAGACAGGGAGAATAGGGCCGCGCGAGGGAAGAAAAAGGAGTGTGTTTGGGAGCGAGGGGCTGAGAATGACGCAAAGTAGGTATCTGGAACAAGGCTGATCGCGAGGCTGAATGGATTAATTAGGTCATGAAACGCAGCAGCAAGGCAAGAGAGTTACATAAGATTGACCCAGAAAGAAAGGAAGAAAAATGGTTAAAGAACTGGAAAACAAACTTGGTAGAGTGTTTAAGATGATGAAATTCGTATAACAGACAGAGGAAGAGAAAGACGAGGAGAGAATGATAAAAAAATAAAGAATGAATAATATATGATAGAGAAAATAGGGAAAAGAAGGGAAAACGTCAAAAGCTGTGACTGAAACAAAAGAGAGAGGTGAGGAAAGAGGATGAAAGACGAGAAGGTAAAAAGAGAGCAACAGGAAGAGGTGAGAACAAGCCGTTTTCTGAGAAAGGTGAGATGAGAAAGGTGAGAAAGAAAAGAAAAAAAAAAACACTGTAACGGAGAGGTGAAGAAGTCAATAACGAGAGAGATAACGAGGAAAAAATACAAGGGATGACAAAGAAAAGTTAAAGATGAGAAACGGAGAAGTGAGAAAGGTAATTAGGAGAAAGATAACGACGAGAAAAAAAATAATGATGAGAAAAAGAGAAATGTCAGATAGCAACGTAGAATACACTGAAACGGAATGGTGAAAAGGTTGACAAGGGTAAATAAAAATGACGATGAAAAAGAAAAGAGAAAATGAGAGAAGTGAGAGAGACGAAGAAAACACTGAAACGAGGAGGTGGAAAAAAAAAATACCAAGAACAAACAAAATAGCGAGGTAAAACGAATAAAAAAAATGAGAACAGGAAAAAGATATGATAACAGCGACAAAAGTAAATAGATATAATAAACGTGAGAAAGCGAAAAACGAAGATAAGGCAAAAAAAAAAAAAAAAGATTACACCATGGAAGGAATATAAAAAAAGAGAAGAGAAAGAGACAGAGATAACAAGATAAAAAGGAAGAGATAAGTTAGAAAAAAACAGATAACGACATAAAAGAAATAAATAAAAAAGAAAGAGAAAATGAAGAGAGAGAGAGAGAGAGAGAGAGAGAGAGAGAGAGAGAGAGAGAGAGAGAGAGAGAGAGAGAGAGAGAGAGAGAGAGAGAACTAAAGGAGAAGGTGAGAAAGAGAAAACCATAAAAAACACACACAAAAAAAACGGAAAAAAACAAAGGATTACATGAAAGTGGGGAAAATGTGAAGAGAGGTTGAAAGAGATAAGAAGCAGAGGAGAAGAAGCAAGAGGAAGGTGAGAATGTAAGCAAAACAGAAGAAAACAAAACAAAAACAAAAACATCAAAAACAAAAAAAAGAAAAGAACAAAGGTAAAAAAAATAATCAAAGGTAAAAACAGAGATAAGAAGATAACTAATGAAAACAAAGAAAGGAGAAAAAGAACGCAGGAATATACGAGAGAGAGAAATAAGAGACTAAAATTGGAAAACGGGAGCGTAGGGGTGACTGAAACGCAGAGACTCCAGAGAAAAACAGTGTTACCATCCGTCGCGAGAGGGCGCACCGCAATGCAACGCAACACCTACACCATACAACTGTACACTCCTACTGTCTTTCCTATTCCCCACCTGTACCTCACCACTAACCCACTTCCTCTTCGCACTATACCCTTGATAAAAAATAAAAAAAACAGGTCTTCGTCGCCGCCTCCGTGACTTCATAAAGGCACACGCGACGGCAAAGCAGAATAAACTCGACGAGAAAACGAGGACGAGGAGGAAAAGAAGAAAGTTTGCCTGCTAGGAACCACTACCTATTTATGTCATTTTGCTCTCTCTCTCTCTCTCTCTCTCTCTCTCTCTCTCTCTCTCTCATACCGCATCACACATCTTTGGGAGGAAAAGGAAGGTGCGATGAAAATTTGTGAAGATGCGGGTGCCTGTGCGTGAGTGTGTGTGCGTGTGTGTGTGTGTGTGTGTGTGTGTGTGTGTGTGTGTGTGTGTGTGTGTGTATAAAGTCGGTCAACCCAATAAGAGCGTACAGAATTTAAGATTACGTGGTTTTATAACTCGTGGAAGAGACTGGGAGGAGGAGGAGGAATATACAGAGTCACTTTCTGGATATTGATTTGTATATATATATCTCCGTTACACTTTTGTTTGGCATGCAGAAACGAGTACACGCACACACACACACACACACACACACACACACACACACACACACACACACACACACACACACACACACACAGATCCATATTCAAACACTTCAATTTTCACTCACAAATGGAGCGACCCAAAAACAGCGGTAGAAAAAAAACAAAAGAATGATCCGCGTTAAACCGTAAACACCGCAAAACTGCAATACCCGCCCATAAAAAGTGTTACACAAGAGTATTTCGGCCAGCGAGAATTACACTGGGCGGCAATAGAGTTGAGAGAGAGAGAGAGAGAGGGAGAGAACCGGAACGCGTGGCGGAGAACAATTACGCTAGACTTGATTAAATGTGAAATATAAATGGAGCGAATAGCCTTACCTACTACTGTACTGATGTTTTTATATTCATTTGATTTGCAACGAAGATCCACCCAACACTACAACCTCAGCCGCTGACTTACACGTCATAAACAAAGAAATTATAATTTTGATGATGAGAAATTCGGTTTATTGAAGATGAGAATATTTATTGGTAGTTACATAGACGAAAAAAGACACTGAGAACGATATTGACACGTAGATAGATAGACAGATTGATCGATACAGAATTTACTTGATAGATACATAGATGAAAAAGACAGAGTGACGTATAGATAGATAAAATGTACTTAGGTCGATCGATAGATACAATTTTCTTAGAACGAGTACTGCGTAACATAAGAACATAAGAACGCAGGAGTCTACAAGAGGCCGGTAGGCCTGTACGAGGCAGCTCCTTTGACCCTAAGCTCCCGTGTATCTAACCCCACCTAATATCGCTGTCCATGAATTTATCTAGTCTATTTTTGAATGTGACAATTGTATTGGCACTCACCACATGACTGCTAAGCCTATTCCACTCATCCACCACCCTGTTAGTAAACCAATTTTTGCCTATGTCCCTGTTGAATCTGAATTTATCCAGTTTAAACCCATTACTTCGTGTCCTACCCGGTTCTGTTACCAACAAAACCTTATGAATGTCTCCTTTATTAAAGCCCTTCATCCATTTATAAACCTCGATCATGTCTCCACTCACCCTTCGTCTTTCTAGAGAATGCAAGTTTAACTGTTTGAGTCGTTCCTCGTATGGCAAGTTTCTCAACCCCTGAATCATCTTAGTCATCCTCCTCTGCACCGATTCTAACATTTTGATATCCATTCTATAGTAGGGTGACCAGAACTGAACCGCATAGTCAAGATGAGGTCTAACTAATGGTAAATATAGTTTGAGGAAGACTTCGGGGCTTCTGTTGCTTACGCTCCTTGAAATAAATCCCAGTACCCTATTAGCTCGATTTCTAGCTTGAATGCATTGTGCCCTTGGACGGAGATCAGAGCTCACTAAGACCCCTAAATCCCTCACGCACCCAGACCTGCTTATGGGAGTGTAATTTAAGCAATAGTTATGTGAGGGGTTGTTCCTACCTACACTCAGAATACTGCACTTCCCTACATTGAACTCCATCTGCCATTTATCCGCCCAGTCATACAATCTGTTGAGTTCACCTTGGAGAATACTAGCGTCCCAATCCGACTCAATTACTCTACCGATCTTGGTATCATCTGCAAATTTACTAACATCACTACTAATTCCTGTATCTAAGTCATTGATATAAATAATAAACAAAAGTGGACCTAATACCGAACCTTGTGGGACCCCACTCGTAACACATCCCCAGTCAGATCTTTTACCATTGATTTGCACTCTTTGCTTCCTATTGCTAAGCCACGCCTTGACCCAGTTCAAAACTTTACCCTCTACTCCGTGAGCCTGTAATTTAAGCAACAGTCGTTGGTGAGGAACTTTGTCAAACGCTTTACTAAAATCAAGATAGATTACATCATAATTTTAATCTCTGTCAACCGCCTCAAATACTTTATTGTAGAAGGACAAGAGATTGGTGAGGCATGACCTACCTTTTGTGAACCCATGCTGCGAGTCGTGAATTAAGCTATGTTTCTCTAAATGCTCCCGAATGTTCCTGGCTATTATGGACTCCAGCATCTTGCCTATAACCGATGTTAAGCTAATTGGGCGATAGTTTGAAGCAACTGACCTGTCCCCCTTTTTAAAAATCGGCGTCACATTAGCTACTTTCCATAGGCTCGGCACATAGCCAGTATTTACCGACATCTTAAAGATGTCGGTTAGTGGGTCACTGAGTACATTACCTAATTCCTTTAATACCCTCGGAAATATCCCGTCAGGACCTGGCGACTTGTTCTTCTTAAGCTTATCAATCTCATCCTGAACTACTTGCCTGGTAATGATTATATCCCTCAATTTGTCGCCATCCCCGCCCTCGTACACCTGAACTCTTTCCGGTATAGTCGTTCGATTCTCCTGTGTGAATACTGAAAGGAAGTAGTCGTTCAACAATGTGCTCATATTTTCGTAATTTTCTACAAGCTCCCCTGTGTTTGTTTTCAGCGGTCCAATTTGCTCCCGTGTTTTTGTTCTATACATCTGAAAGAACCCCTTAGGATTACTTTTCGCCTCATTTGCTACTTTGATCTCATAGTTCCTTTTTGCTATCCTGGTGTTTTTCTTAGCTAATCTAGATAGTTCGACGTACCGGCCCCTGAGATGTGTTTCACCATTCTTTATTTTCTGATAAATTCCCTTCTTTAACCCAATCTCGTGTTTTAGTCCACGAGTCATCTACTTAGGATCATTGTTTTCTTTTCTAAGTATTCGCTGTGGTATATGCTGTCCTTGCCCCTCTACTATTACTCTAACTAAATTATTGTAAGACATTTCTACCTGGTTCTCCTGGCTCTCCAATCCGCAGTTCTGGCCCTCATGAATCCCTAGATTATCCCAGTTTACCCCTTCAAGATGTCTCCGAAGCCCCTCGTAATTTGCTCTTCTGAAATCTGGCGCTAACCCTGGGTTTGGTTCGCGGGTTACCGCCCAGTCTAAGCTAAAACGAACCGTTCTGTGGTCACTATTTCCTAACTCTCCGCCCACCTCCAACTCACGTAGCAAGTTCCCATTATTGGTTAGGACTAAGTCTAATATGTTATCTCCTCTGGTAGGCTCAGTAACTACCTGCTTAAGGAAATTATCTTGTATAACTTCAAGAAAGTCCTCGGCTTCCAGGTCACCCACTAGGTCTTCCCAGTCTATATTCCTATAATTAAAGTCCCCCATTACGCAGACATTTCTACTCATACTCGCCCTGCCAATCTCCTGTAGTAATATACTCGTGTCCTGCCTGTTAAGGTTGGGTGGCCTGTACATAACTCCTAGAGTTAGTTTTTCTTTTCCCTGGTAAACGTCCACCCAAACTGATTCTGAATCCATGTTAGTTTTGACTGAATTGTTAACTAAACATTTAAGTGAGTCTTTAACATGTAGCGCAACTCCACCTCCCTTTCTGCCCCTTCTGTCTCTGTGAAACATCTGATAACCCGTTATTTCAAATTCTGATCTAAAATTTCTATTAGCAGTGTCTATCCATGTCTCAGTGATCGCTATTATGTCAAAATTTTCTGAACAAGCTTCACCCCTTAGTAAGTCTATCTTGTTTCTGAGGCTCCTGCTGTTAGTATAGAAGATTCTTAGCCCGTCCTCTGTTACTCCCCTAGAATTACTTCTAAGTTGCCTGGTTATATTATGAGCTAGATGTCCCCTCCCATTACTCCTCCCATTGCTCCCATTACTCCTCCCCCCCTCGCCTATACTAAAAAATCCCTCAGGGTACCAAGTGCTCGCTCAAGGGAGTCTGAGAGAGCCTCAACACCCTTGAACGTCAAGTGTATCCCGTCACGGGCGTAGAGGGCGTCGTTGCCAAAGAAGAGGTCCCAATTGTCGACGAACAGCCACCCATTGCGCCCGCAATTTTTTTTTTACTTTTTTTTTACTCTTCCGGCTTAAGGAGGGAGACACAATAAGGAAACGAGAGATAAAAGGGAGGGAGGGATGAAAGAAGAGAAGCCTCGAGGTGAGAAAAAAATAAGAGGGAGAAAAAGGACGAGATGAAAGGGAAAGAGGAGAGTAGAGGGGAGGAGAGTGCGTGATGGCAGAGGCAAGAAAAAAATATGGAGAGGGAAAGGAAAGAGTGGAGAAAGGAGAGAAGAAAGAAGCATGATAAAAGTTGGGAGGGAGAAAAGAATGAAAACATGAGTGAGGGATAATGAAAAAGGGAAAAAGTTAGGAAAAATAAAAGACCTATATATAGAGAGAGATTTAGGGAAACAACGGAACAGGAGGAAGGAGGGCGGGTGAAAAGAAGAAAGAAAAGAAAGATAGATGAGTTGAGGGAAAAGGAAGGAAGGAAAAAAAGAAGTGGCAAGTGCGGGGAAGTCAAGAACGTAATGATTAAGGGAAAATGGGGGAAGCAAAGAAAGAGAAAGGGATGAATGATATATAGTGAAGAAAAACATATGACAAAGAAGGGATAGAAAAGCGGGGAACGAAAGGTGGGAATGAATGAATGAATGAATGAATGAATTATGGAAAGAAGGTGTAGAAAATGAGAAAGAAATGTAAACGGTAAACGAAAAAGGAATGAAGGAAAAAAAAAAGGATGAAGAGTGAATGGAAGATAATGAAAAAAAAAGGTAGAAATGAGGAAAGAAGGAAATAAAGAAGGAAGATAGAAAGGAAATATAAAAGTAACATATGACCCGAAGCTTGTTTGAGAGAATGTGGGTCAGGTCATAACGATGGTGAAGGTAACTCAGGAAACCCTCTAATTAGCCAGGCAAAACTTGCTCTCTCTCTCTCTCTCTCTCTCTCTCTCTCTCTCTCTCTCTCTCTCTCACACACACACACAACAACAACTGCAACAATAACTACAAAAACGACTACAAATACACCAACATCATTTAAATCTCCTACTAATTCTTGTTTTCTTTTCCATTCGAACTTTTTCTTTTTTTTCCTCCTCCTTCCCCTCCTACTAATACTTCCCATTATTTTTTTTCAGCATCTTCCTCTTCCTCTTCTCCTTCCTTGGGTTGCTGAGGGAACCGATGAATACGCTCATTAGCAAGAGAAGATTAAGGGACTGACAACTACGAGGCCTCAATGGAGTAATTACCAGCCCCTACATATCCCCTTCCTCCCCTCTGTCCCTATCCGTCCTACGCTAAATTAACCTCAAACCGGACGCGTGGCTCAAAATGTTTCCGTCTAGCGCTTTTAACACTTCACCTCGCTCTACATTACTTCTTTATTGTAACTTACTTTTAACTTTTCGACTCACTGTACTGGCGCATGGCTGGTGAACACGGCGAGTTAGTTCTTGAGGATGGAATTGTCGATGTTCTCTGAACAACATCAAAACAAAAATAAAAGTGCCATAAGCGAGGTGATTGGTTAATTGGCCTCTTTATAAATAGTTTCCGTGTATCGCTCTGTGTCCTCGTGCTAGTTTTAGTCCCCTTGAATCCTTTTTTTTTTTTTCATCAATGTGCCACTTTTATAATAATCATGTAACCCTGAACACACAAAGCTCCAATTTTACTGGTTAATTAACAGTTACATCCAGTGAGCTTATTTTTTTTCTGTTCGAAATAGTATGGCGGTAAAAAGATCAAGAAAATAAGGATGACTGTGAACCATGTAGAAGGTAACGATGGCAAAAAAACTCAAATCTTCTGTCTCCCTCCTTCCTTCCTTTCTCCCTTCTTTCTCTTTTTCCTCCGTTCTTTCCTCCCTTCTTTCTCTTTTTTCTCCCTTCCTTCCTATCTTCTTTCTCTTTTGCCTCCCTTCCTTCCCTTCATCCTTTCTTTTCCTTTATTTCTTCCTTCATTCACTCATTTTCTTTTCGCTAATTTCAAAGCTAGCGATAAATAATTGACAGCTAGTACGGGAAAGCTTAAAAAACGGACGTAATACTTTCATCAATAATTAGCAGTTCATCTAAACTTCATCATTACTTGGCTGAAGCAGGGTTCCCATTTTCATCTCATGGTAACAGACTAATGAATGCAACGCTTCCTTACCAAAGCTCATCATTACCACCATGCTCTTTGTTTCATCTAACAGCCCAAGGCGTGCCCTGCGTGCCCCTCCGCCCCCCTTATGGAAGAGCACTCAAAGGTCTGGAGGAAGAGGCCTCACTCCCTCCTCCTCCCTCCAGTGAAGAGATCCTCCTTCCCCGCCACACGCCGCTGGGTAAAGGTTAAGCTGCTTCAACCTCCTTTCACCCTACCGATGACGTCCCTTCCACCCGTTCCTTTCCCCCCTCCCCACTTCCCCCTTCCCTCTATGCCCCCCTCCATCCGACCCCTTATCCCAATCCCTTCCCCCCTCCCCAGTCCCCTCGCCGCCTCCTCTTCTCGCCGTCTGTCTTGCTGCCGAGACATCCATAAGTGTCCCAAGGCTGTCCCCGCCTAGTAACGGCTCAACTGTCTGGGGAAAGAAAACTCACACACACACACACACACACACACACACACACACACACACACACACACACACACACACACACACACACACACACACTAAACTCTGAGGCAACAGCAGATTAATTCTTGAGTGATTTTTTTTTTCATGCACGGATAAATAAAGACTCTTGGACAACCATTTTCGAAGTTATTTGATACTCTCATGACTCTCTGTGAGGATGAGAACTCTTCAAACTTGACGTTAAAAATAAAAATAAAAAACCCTTCTCATTTGCAGGCGAATATTTTAGATTTGTTATTCGTCATTACTTAATCCTTTAATTAGCGTATATATATTTTTTACTCGTCATTCGGGATTGCCATCATCACCACAACCACCACCACCACCATCACCACAACCATCACCACCACCACCACCGCAGCCTCTAACTTCATCACCATAAAAGGCAACATAATATTTTTCCATATCCTGCTTTATTCTCCTCCTCCTCCTCCCCCTCCTCCAACTCCAACTCTCCTCTCCTCTTCTCCCCCTCTTCTTCCTCCTCCTGCTCCTCCTCACTTCTCTTCTTTACTCTTTCAGCTCCTCTCCTTTCCTCCTCCTCCTCCTCCTCCTCCTCCAATGGCCACCGACAGGTCTTCTGGTGTCTGTTCTTCCTATGTATTCCTATGTATTCCTCCTCCTCCAACTCTCCTCTCCTCTCCTCTCCTCCTCCTCCTCCTCCTCTTCCTCTTCCTCCTCCTCCTCCTAACTTACCACCAAACTCCTCCAGCATTACTATTCCTCCCCGCCGCCCCTCCCCATTCCTCTTGCTCTGCCATAATAACACCTCTTGTAACCTCTCCCCTTTTTTACAATCCCACACGACCCTCCTCCCCTCCCCCCTCTCTACCTACTACACCAATATACCTTCATCTCTCTCTCTCTCTCTCTCTCTCTCTCTCTCTCTCTCTCTCTCTCTCTCTCTCTCTCTCTCTCTCTCTCTCTCTCTCTCTCTCTCTCTCTCTCTCTCTCTCTCTCTCTCTCTCCTTTTCCTTCTCGACAGCATCCAAAATAATTAAAATCTTCCGTCTCCTTCCTTCCTTCCTTCCTTTCTCCCTTCTTTCTCTTTTTCTTCCCTTCCTTATTTCCTCTTTCTCTCTTTCCTCCCTTCCTTCCTATCCTCTTTCTCTTTTTCCTCCCTTCCTTCCTCCCTTCTTTCTCTTTTTCCTTTCTTCTTTTCCTCATTCATTCATTCATTTTCTTTTCGTTCAATCACCTCTACCTACTTTCTTTATCATTAATTCTTCTTTGCAACGCCTCCCTATCTTATCATCCTATTCTTCCTTCTAGCAATCCCATTCTACATACATCTCCAACGCTCCCTCGTTCTCATTTCCTTTCGTCTTCATTAATTGCCTCTATTTAATTAACCTACCTGCATTTCCCTTTCCCCTAGTCTCCCTCCTTCACGTGATTACTCTTGGTTATCTTGATGCAGGTATTCGTGAAGGTCAAGTACGCTGATTTTACCGCATCACCCTTCCTCATCTGACCGCATACCTGGTCTAATTAAGCTTCCTCTCTTCCGGCGGTCAAGAGGTTAAGGTGTCATGTACTTCAGCTTAAATTAAGACCAAATGTATACCAATTAAAAGACAAGATGTAAGGGAGACGTAGGGAAATAAAGGTGAAGGAGGTGAAATATAGTGATGATAATGGTGGTGTTGTGTTAGTAGAGGGAGTGTGTGTCGGTGTTTTTTTTTTGGTCAATGTTTAGTCTGTTTTTTTTTTTCCTCCTCTTTCTGCTGTTCTTCCTCCCCACCACAACACACACACACACACACACACACACACACACACACACACACACACACACACACACACACACACATTCCCTAACCCACTTGATAGATGACCTACATAACATACTCTTCCCACCCTCCCTCCACCCCTCCTTTCCTCCCCTCTCCTTTCCTTCCCTCCCTTCTGACCACCCTTGTTCCTTACCTCCCTTTACGACCCTTCCCCTCTATACACATTTCCTCCCTCAGTACGCTCCCCTGTACATACCTTCTTGCCCTCCCCTCTCTCCGTCCCCTGCATACACCCTCGCCCCTTCTTCTAACCTTCCTCTTTTCCCCTTCGACCCTCTTTCTCCTTTGCTACGAGGTCTTAAATTTGAGAGCAAACGCGCCGCCAGCACAGAGGAGAGTGAGTGGTCACCAGCTTAGTGTCAGCAGCACAGACACCGACCCACCCCAGACCCACAGCAGACCACCTCCTCCACTTCCTTGCCGGAGCTTAAAACTTATGCGCGAGGTGGAAGGGCTAAGAAACGACCGCCCCGGAAGAGTTTAGGACGGAGGAATGGATGCAAGTTAGGACGGAGAAATGGATGTAAGAAGGAGTTTGGGATAATAAAAGGAGTATGGAAGGACTTTAGAGAGCGGGCCAGATGGAAGGAGAGTAGATGGACGAGATGGGATCGCAAATTATAGAGTGTATGGAAGGGCTGAAAAATGGCCACCCCAAAATAGTTTAGGACGGAGGAATGGATGTAAGAAGGAGTTTAGGATAATAGAAGTAGTATGGAAGGACTTAAGATAGCGAGGGCTTGATGGAAGGAGTATAAGATGGAGGAGATGGGAACATAAGTTATAAAGTGTATGGAAGGGCTGAGAAATGATCGACCCGGAAGAGTTTAGGACGGAAGAATGGGTGTATAAAGGAGCTTAGGATCATAGGAGTATATAAGAACATAAGAACGTAAGGAGTCTGCAAGAGGTCGGTGGCCCTATACAAGGCAGCTCCTGTGAACCTAACCCCATCTAACATTCTAACATACATGAATTTATCTAATCTATTTTTAAATGTGACTACTGAATTGGCACTCACAACATGACTGCCAAGCCTGTTCCATTCATCCACCACTCTGTCGGTAAACCAGTTATTACCTATGTCCTTGTTGAATCTGAATTTACCCAGCTTAAACCCATTACTACGTATCCTACCCGGTTCTCTTAAAATTAGAATCTTATTAATAGTAGGAGGACTGGATGTAAGGATGTAAGATTGAGTAGATGGGGTCATAAGTTGTAGAGTCTATGGAAGATCTGAAAAATGGTCGACGCTGAAGTGTTTAGGAGGGAGGAATGGGAGAAAGAAGGACTTTAGGATAATTGAAGGCGTATGGAAGGACTTAAGAGAGAGGGCAAAATGAAAGGAGTGTGGGATGGAGGAGATGGGTTCGTATATTGTAGAGTAAATGAATCTTGAAGGATAAATGTTGGACGTAGTGGGTGGGTGGGTGGTTGAGTGAATGGGTCAGCGGGTGGGTCAGAAGGGAGAATGATAAGTGGGGGAAGTGAGAATGTGAGGGACAAGTTACGTTACACCTGTCTTTTTTTTTTACGTCTATGCCTATAGCGTCGGTAGGCTTGTTTCTGGGCCTGGATGGTATTCGGCCCCAGCCCGTCATGGCGCAGGCAAGTGTTTATAGTGGCGCCTTATACTTATTACTTATACTACCCATGTTTCCTTTTTATGTGTTGTCGGTACTGTGCG
>NC_066543.1:2901012-2906012 GCF_024679095.1 Eriocheir sinensis
ATGAATGAGAACAAAATATAAATACTACTCAGAATAAAGAAAATAAAAGTAGAACAAAACGAGTTAACTAAAAAACAATGTTAAAGAAAGAAAAAAAGAATGAAGCATGGTTGGAGGAAGAAGAAAAAGAAGAAGAAATTGAAGAGGAGAAAGTAATGATCGATGCACTAGAGAAAATATGAGAACAGATTAGGATAGAATGTGTGTACAAGGAAAAATGTGTATAGAAAACGTACATAACAAACAGGGAGATGAACACCCAAAAATAAAGAGAGAGAGAGAGAGAGAGAGAGAGAGAGAGAGAGAGAGAGAGAAAGAGAGAGAGAAACTAAAACTGAAATACTAAAAAAGCGATATAAAAGAAGAAACAAGTGACGAGATAAAATAAAGTTAGGTCACGGTTCTTATTTACACGCGACACACTTTTTCCCAACAACTTTCTACACCTCTGAAAAAAAAAAATGAAAATAAAATAGAAAAAAAATGAGTCAAGAGGCAAAACGCTGCAAGTCCAATACACCCATCGGCGCCTCTGCAACATTTTTCACCTTTCTACATTACCGAATCTTTTCCGGCCGCGCAATATCCTGCCTTCCCTTCCATTTCGCATTTCGCTTCGAGTTTCGTGTTACAAGTCGCTCCCAGGCCACTTCGTCTCTCTGGTGAGTTCCTTTCATGTGTCGATCTTTATTCCTTCAAATATTACTCTCTCTCTCTCTCTCTCTCTCTCTCTCTCTCTCTTTTCAATTTTCTGTTACAGTTTCTACGCAGTTCTTATGTTCGTATTATTATTTAACTTTTTACAATGCTCATACTCATTCTTCACCTCCTCCTCCTCCTCCTCCTTCTCTCCCTCCTATTCTATCGCACCTTTTACCTCCCTCTCCCTTACTTCTCTCCTCCTCCTATCTATTTACTGCTCTCCGTCTAACCCACATACCCCTTCTCCATCTCCTTCTTTTCTATCTATCCTTATCCGCTTCCTTTCCCTCTACCTCTCTACCCTTCCTTCCATTCCCACGCATCTTTTACCCATTCATTTCCCTTATCAACCCTCTCCCTCCTGGGCACTCCATTTTCATCCACTTGGCTCCCCTATGATATTTTGACTCTCCACTGTCTGCTACACGCCCCGGGGGAAGATGAAGGGAAAATACCCGGCCCCTGTATCGGAGCGGAAGAATAAATGCGAGTGTCAGACGCAGAGGCCGAGGCAGGTCCTGGAAACTTTTTGACAGGCCCATAAAAGAAGAGATTTGCTGCCGAGTCTCACCCTCATCTCTCTCCCTCCCCCCCCACACACACGTTCTCCCATCCCCCTTCCCCACCTAACCCACTCTTCAGCCTCCTCCTCCTCCTCCTCCTCTACCAGTCCAGTGTGTTTGTTCCTCCTTATACCTCCCCCTCCTCCTCTTCCTCCTCCTCCTCCTCCTCCATCATGTTTTCCCTTCCCTTTTCCACCTACATCTTTTCCCTTCCTCCTCCTCCTCCTCCTCCTCCCTCCCCCTTCCTTCCTGACTGACCCCCGACCAAACCAAAACAAGAGATGTGGAAGGTTGAATTTTTTTTTCTTTCCATCCTTTTTCTGTTTTTCGATTCTTTTATCTTTGTCTATCTGTCGATCTATCTATGTATATTCTTATTTATTCATTCTTTCTTTTTTTGTTGTTCCAGTAGCTACGCAGCCTTTTCTTGCGCTCCCAATCTTGCAGACAAATTCCCATCTTACTTTTTAATGTGTGTGTGTGTGTGTGTGTGTGTGTGTGTGTGTGAGGGGGGGGGGGGGGTAAGTGAGCCAGTCCTGCGGCGTCCATATGATATAGAGGCTTCGCACGACAAAACTCGCACACGCACTAACATGTACACACGCACGCACGCACGCAAGCACGCACGTCCACGCAAACACACCTCGCACACGCACTAACAAGTACACACGCACGCACGCACGCAAGCACGCACGTCCACGCAAACACACCTCGCACATGCACTAACAAGTACACACGCACGCACGCACGCAAGCACGCACGTCCACGCAAACACACGCAGCCCCACAAACAGGTTCAATGCGACGAGAGGAGCAAACTACACTTGTATCATTATCAATTAAGCACATTTGAAAGTAGGTTTTTTTCTTCATATTTCTATAGACGTATATGAACGAGTCTTAAAACAAAACAAAATCGCATCCAAAAAAAGGTCCACAAGATACTAAACATTGAAAGAGGGTTATGAAGTTATCAGAAAAAGAAATATGAGATACTGAACACAAAGAAAGGGATGGTTGGACACACACACACAAAAAGGATATTTAAGCACATCGAGGAATCAGCAAAGGAATAAAGAAAGAAGGTTGGACATAAAGAAAAAGAAATATAAGAGAAAAAGAAATATAAGATACTAGACACAGAGAATACCAATTTGCGTATACCAACGGTCCCTATATTTCAGGTTTTCTTTGCGTCATAGACAGTACCATCTCAAAAGGAAAAAAAATAAAAAGATGTGACACTGAGATTCTTGTTTTTTTTTCCTGCATTTTTCATCTTTCTGCTTTGTGCTTGTTTGTGTCTGTCTGTTGGTTAGTTAGTTTATTGGGTTGTGGCTTTTGTTCTCTCTCCCATACACACACACACACACACACACACACACACACACACACACACACACACACACACACTTCACACTCCTTTCTCCTCACCAAAACTCCTCCCAGCGCAAAGTTTCTTAAGTCTCTCTCTGTATAATGCAACGGAGAGGAAAACTCGGATAAAACTTGTATTCACGGCCCACTTTGCATTTCTCTCTCTCTCTCTCTCTCTCTCTCTCTCTCTCTCTCTCTCTCTCTCTCTCTCTCTCTCTCTCTCTCTCTCTCTCTCTCTCTCTCTCTCTCTCTCTCTCTCTCTCTCTCTCTCTCTCTCTCTCTCTATTTTTCTCACGTTCACTTTCCTTACGATTTGAAGGCACTTTTTTTCTCTTACACAATCGCTGTGGCGGGATTCTTTATTACTCCCCTCAGTATATTTGTTTATTACATATACTCAAACATATTATCTGTATCAATCGAGACTAACCATGGATTAATTTCATCTTTATCTTTAGTAAGTATATCTCTACGAAGGTCACTCCAGTCTGAAGTTGAATTGGAAGGATTTTGTTTTCATGCACAGATGGACAGAAGCTGTTTACATTTCAAAGAGCAGGAAATAGTCTTTTGTCGTCCTGATAGCACATCACAAAGGGAAAATGTTTGAAGTGTTGGAAGGAAATCATGGATATGAAGAAACAGCTTTAAGAGCTCGCAGCACAACTCTGCAGAGATGGGACGCGACATTGTGTGTTGTGAGTGAAGGGACGTGAAGATCTTTTTCGATTTTCATAACAATAATGGGCAAAAGCTGTTTGGGCTGTTGGACACTAGGAGGACGGAAATGATGGAAAGGAACTGATTAGGCAGTTGGTAATGCTGCATATGTTCTTATGTTCTTATGTTCAAGTAAAACCAATATATATGAATGGTTGGCAGTTGGGATGGTTATTGGCCTGTGTGGGTGAGCCTCAGGGACTTGCGTGTGTGCTCTAAAGGTTTTCGGTCTTTTATTGCGGCAACCAGCCCAGTGCCACTTGTTTTTAGCCTTTTTTTTTATTCTTAATCTTTAATAGTATGCAACCTGAGTATGCGTTGGTAGGCGCCTACAATTTTGCGGCTTTGCTCCTGGGAATGAGCTTTGCATACATTCAGCACGGAGCTGCGACAAAGAGTCTCTTGGGGCAGGACTCGATTCCAGGAATTCTGTGTGCACTGGATACAGATGCACACACTGCTTGCATCGATACATAAAACACTATTTTTTTTGTACAAGTTGACGGCGTGGTGGACGTTACTTACATGGCGAGGGTTGGGTCACTGAATTACCTGACAGCTTGATCTTGCTTCTTTGAATGTTTGACTGATATCGAAACAAGATTGTAGTGTTATCTAAATTAGGCAGAAGGACAAGAAGACTTACAAGTAGAAATAATACGATAAACTCCATTAACGGTCACGCATGCCTCAGAAACTCCAACTCTGAAGGAAAATACATATATACTGATACAAGCTCCTTCAGACGAGAGGCGACTCAATGGCCCCATACCTCCTTCATCCACTCTCCCCCCCCACAAACACCTCCACCTCCCTCCCTCCCCCCCCACACACACACAGCTGAGGACCAAGTGACCCCACATCCAGCCATCTTTTTATGAGCAAATTGTTTTCCTTTGGGACTGGCCACTTTAGCCGCTGAGTCACGATTATGGCGAGGAGGAAGGGAGGAGGAGAAAGGACCAAAAGGAGAAAGATAGGAAGATGAGAGAATGGGTGAAGAAGAGAGAGCGTACGAGAGTAGAAATGAGTGTAAGCAAATGGTGTAGGAGGTGGTGTGTGTATGTGTGAGTGTGTGTATGTGTGTGTGTGTTGGGGGGGGGGGGGGGTTTTAAGAGCATTAAAAAAAAAAAATAGGTGGCAAATACGTGCGGGAAAGCGCCAAGGGAATGTATACAAGCATCCGAAAGAAAGAAAAAAAACTACAGCGGTGGGGGGAAGGTCAGAATCTGGAATGAAGTGGAGAGGAGAGGGTAAGAGTGGAGCCGAGTGGCGGTATTTGCACTAAGCTTCACACTCGTGTTATGACAAAAATGTGCTCGGCGGCGGAAAGTGTTCAGCAACGGGGTAAAAAAAAAAATGCTTGCGTGAGCCCTGCGACTTCAATATTGCGGAAGGAATGAGCGGAAAAGGAGTTAGATTTTATAGCTAGTATAGAGTAGTAGTCGTAGTGGTGGTAGTAGTAATAGTAATAGGAGTAGTAGTAGAGAGTGAGGTGATGGCGCTATCCTCCATCAGCGTTCCACCTTTTTACCCATTGCGTATATTTTTTTCCGTATTTTGTATGTTTTGCCTTTTCCCTCTGTTTGTCTCCTTTGTTTTAGTTCCCGCCTCGCCTCGCCTCCTCCTCCCCGTCTTG
>NC_066543.1:2911012-2991012 GCF_024679095.1 Eriocheir sinensis
GACAAAAAGGAAAATGTGTGTAGTGTGTAGTGTGTACTGAGTGTGTGTGTGTGTGTGTGTGTGTGTAGTGTGTGTGTGTGTGTGTAGTGTGTAGTGTGTGTGTGTGTGTGTGTGTGTGTGTGTGTGTGTGTGTGTGTGTGTGTGTGTGTGTGTGTGTGTGTGTGTGTGTGTGTGTGTGTGTAGTTGACAATGAAATTTATTAACAGATGGAAGTTCTTGAGGTAAAAAAGAAAAGAGAATAAAATAAACAGTGGGAGTAGTAGTAGAAATATTATTATTATTATTATTATTATTATTATCATTATTATTATTATTATTATTATTATTATTATTATTATTATTATTATTATTAGTAGTAGTAGTAGTAGTAGTAGTAGTAGTAGTAGTAGTAATAGTAGTAGTAGTAGTAATAGCAGTAGTAATATTAGTAGTAGTAGTAAAAGTAATAGAGAGAGAGGCCGACAGCCTAACAAAAAGTCATTATATACTATTTTTCAAAGGGCCGGAGAGTGAGTTACAAATGAAAATAAAAAAGGAGAAAAAAAATGGACCGCATATTTTTTTGGCTGCCGAGGGACGGACGAACGAAGTACTTAAAAGATCAAAGAAGTCTCGAGTACTTTAGGGACATGGAGCCACTTTAATGATTTCAAAGAGGCAGAACAGACTATTTTAAGAAGAAGACGATCAGTAGAATGAGGAGGAAGAGTAGGAAGAGGAGGAGGAGAGAGAGAGAGGAAGAGGAGGAGGAAGAGTCCGAGTCGTGTGTTTTAAAAGAGCTCTAAGAATGTTGATGTCGCGATGTCTTGAAGTCTCTCTTGCTTTTTCGGCATTTTCCATGTTTCATTTCTTTCCCTTGTCTCTCCTCTCTCTCTTTACTTCCTTCCCTCACTCCCAAACGTACTCACAGCGGTTCCTTTATACATTTACACGTCTCTTCCCCCTCCCTTTTCTTTTATCAAACCTTCCGCATGTGTTCGCTGTTCTCTTTCTCTTTCTTTCTCTTTCGCATTTCCCTTTCCTCTCTTCCTCGTTCCCTTTCTCCTCGTTCCTCTTATCTTTTTTCACTCCCTTTGCCTCCCCCTCACTATCTACAAACCTCCATTTCATCCAGTTTGAACCCTTTTCTTCCTCCCTCCCTTCATGTTTTCCTCTGCAGTACCTCCTTTCTTTTGTCTCTTCCTCCTCCTCTTCTTTCTTTTCTTCCTTATCCTCCTCCTTTTCCTCCTCCTCCTCTCGATACCAATTTTCTCTTCCAGCCCAGTACAACACTTCAGGCGCCTCCTCCTCCATTTTTCTTGTCTCCTCCATCTGTGTTACTTCCCCTTTTCCTCCTCCCTCCTATCTCCCCCTTACTTTCCTCATTCAATCCTTTTCTTGCTTTGCTCCAATCTCCCTCTTCTTCTCTCCTCCTTCTCGGCTTAATTTTCTTTCTTCGTTCCTTTTCTTATTCCTCCTCTATTTTTTTGTTATTTTTTATCTCTTCTTCCTTTCTGCTTTTCTGATTTTGATTCCTTTTTTCCTTCTTTCCTCCGTTACCCCTTTAGTCTTCCCTCCTTCCCTCCCCGTCTCTGCCACCCTTCTGCTTTCTTTTTCCCTCTCTCCCTTTTTCCACCCTTCTGCTTTATCCTTTCCTCGCTTCCTCCGTCTCTCTTTCTTCCCCCTGCTATCTGCTTCTATCCATCCCTCTCTCTCTCTCTCTCTCTCTCTCTCTCTCTCTCTCTCTCTCTCTCTCTCTCTCTCTCTCTCTCTCTCTCTCTCTCTCTCTCTCTCTCTCTCTCTCTCGTTCTCTCTCTCTCTTTCTCTTTCACCCCTTTGCTTTCTTCTTCCCTCCCTTCCTCCCTCTCTCCCTCCTTCCCTCAGGCGTCGTGTAGGAGGAAAGGCAGCGAGCAAACATTGACTCTTTCTATGATTACTGGAAGGAGTCGAGTGCATAATATTCGACATTAATAAATTACGCCCCACACACAGGCGGCGCCCCGGTAATTACGCGCCGTGTTTGTCTGTGTAAATTATTCTCTTGCGAATGTCAATAGCACCATTAGACACATATTTGTGAGGCCGGTGTATATAGAGGGAGGGATGCAGGCAGTGTGTGTGTGTGTGTGTGTGTGTGTGTGTGTGTTTTATTATAAGCACTGCATCTGCTGAACCTATCTCTAATAATAGTAATAATAATACTAAAAACATCTAATAAAACTAATATTATTACAATTAATACATAACATAAGCAAAAACAATTATAGCAACACGAATAACATAACAATAGGATAACAATTACACAATAACAAAAGTACTACTATTATAGAGCACTACTACTACTACCACTACTACTACAACTACTGTCACTACTACTACTAATAATAATAACTCACAATACCTTAATTAAACATTTGTGTGTGAAGTTTATATGGAACAAATTTTCCTGTAGCATACAATGTCAGTTGGTAGGTGTTAATATTAATGTTGAAGATTAATTACTCTCTCTCTCTCTCTCTCTCTCTCTCTCTCTCTCTCTCTCAAAATAGCTTTCCCCTCCCACAAGCAATAATAATCAGCGACTCCTCATTCCAGGTGGGGTTTAGTAGCTACATTATGATTATCACTATCATTATTATTATCATTATTATTATTATTAGTATTAGTATTAGTATTAGTATAAGTATTATTATTATTATTAGTAGTAATAGTAGAAGTAACATTATATAATGCTACTTAAATTTCTCTTAACGCTTACCTTGGATAGTGGTCTGTTGTGTTGGTGGCAGTAGTAGTAGTAGCAGTAGTAGTAGAAGTGGTAGTGGTGGTAGTAGTAGTAGTAGTAGTAGTAGTAGTAGTAGTAGTGGTAGCAGTAATTTTCCGTCCATTGCTGTTGCTCCTCGTCTTAACAGTGGTGGTGCTTGTTCAGCGTGTTTGCAGATTTATTTGTGTATCTTTTCGTTTATTTCTTCTCTTGCTGTTGCTCATCATCGTTACTGTCGTTGTTTTCCGTATTAAGTTTCCTCTGTTTGTTCGTCCTTATTCTCCTTTTCTTTCTATTTCCTTTACTTTCTTTCGTTCAACAAGTATTGTTTTGGAGCTGCGTGTTCTAGATGTCATTCTTTTCCTTGATCCTTTTATTCTGCTTTTTTATCTCGTTTTTCCTCTTCGTAATTAATTTCATTTTCCCCTTTCTTCTTTCTTCTTCTTCTTCTTTTTCTTCTTCAACTTCTTTTTCTTCTTCTTCTTCTTCTTCTTCTTCTTCTTCTTCTTCTTCTTCTTCTTCTTCTTCTTCTTCCTCCTCCTCCTCCTCCTCCTCCTTTCCCTTACCAACCCCTTCTCCTCAACCATTACATTCACTTCACCTCGCTGTCGTCACCACGCGGGGGGCCGTAGACAGTCACAAGGGTTGAGGGCGCCGCGTCAGGCCTCAGCGGGGGTTCAGGCCATTGCGACGTCCCCCGAGAGAGCCTTCCCAGCGGGCCTTCCCTCCTGACACTCTTTATAGGATCCCCCGCAACGCAGGCCTCTTGTGGGGTGTCTGGATGTCTTACTCGATCGTCTAATAGTGATCATCCGTTGCTCTTGTGTTTCAGGCCTTAGCAACAATGGTAGTGTGTAGAGTGGTGAGCTATAAAGATGTTTCAGAGGCCAAAGGGAAATGTCTTCCTTGATCGTAACTCCGTAATCCCCAACCGCCCTTGTGTCTTGGGGCTTAGAAACACTAACGTAAGTAGAGTTTGTGGCATATGATATAGCTGCGCGTGGCCTCGGTGCTCATCTCCGTTGCATTAGCTCTTAGAATGGTGAGCTGTGAAGACGCATATTGGACTAGGTGCGTCACTCCCCTTGAAAGAAGCGTATGTTTGTTAGGCGTATATTAAACACCTTTGCGTTCCGTTTGCGTTTAAGATTCGTCACTCTTTTTTCACACTGTTTATTTTGAGCGAGTCTTTTCTAGTCATTGCAGCACCGTGTTGTTATCTCTCTATGGAGTTCGCGTGGAGGAGAGAGACATGGCGCTGCACTTTAATACTTTTACACGTCTTACTTTTTTTCCCCCTTTTGGTGAGTAATTGAAGTTTTGTTTCTTATGTTTTTGATGCATCTGTCGTAACTCTTCCTCTTCCTTTGTCCTCTTGACCGGCAGCATCCACTTTCTTCACCACTTCGCCTTCTTGTTTGTTTGCCTTTTTTTTCCACCTGTGAAGAAGAAAGTTGAAATTTAGTCCATTGCACGGGTTTAACTTTTGTTGCGTCTCCCATTCACACAAGTTTAATTAAAAAAAAAATCAATTATGTTTCTCTCTCTCTCTCTCTCTCTCTCTCTCTCTCTCTCTCTCTCTCTCTCTCTCTCTCTCTCTCTCTCTCTCTCTCTCTCTCTCAGCATCAATAATTATCAGAGAGAGAGAGAGAGAGAGAGAGAGAGAGAGAGAGAGAGAGAGAAGGGGGGATGAATGGGTGACAAGATGAGGAACTGAAACAGGCGGGATGAGGAGAAGTGACAGGAAGCATCAAGGTAAAGACGAGAAGAAAAAGAGGAAAAAATCTCGAGGCAAAAAAGTAATACGTGCAATTGAAGACTAAGAGAAAGAATCATAAATAACTTTGAAATCAATTATCCACAAGCACACGTACTAACACCCGGGCGGTACTCAACACTGCATGCATGAGAACCAGCAACCAATTCAACCAATCAACAAACACTCGTAAAACAGTCATGAATTACCGAGCATGTGTGTGTATACTACCAGCGAGTCATGAATACATAAACACACACACACACACACACACACACACACACACACACACACACACACACACTCACACACGCTAAGCTAATATACTACAAAAGATGCATAGAGTTTACAACAAAAGAAATATCCACAATACTAGTTTAAAATTGTAAACACGGAATTGATGCTACACACACACACACACACACACACACACACACACACACACACACACACACACACACAAATAAAACAAATAAACATATGAATACAGAATTTTTAAACAGCAGGAATATATAAATGAATAAATGTAAAAAAATATAATTGCATAAAAAAATAAATAGTTCTCTCGTTGAAGCCCCAAACATAAGAGACAGACAAGCAAATTTTTTTTTCCTCCGTTCTGCTGCAGCGAATTGTTGCTGGAATGTGTTGGTATAATTGTGACAAACACCACCTCCTCTGCTACAGTACTTGGGAAATAAGGAAAACACATCACCCACCACCTAACTACCTTGGAAACGGGTATCCACATCGTCTGTCCTAACAACTTTTCACCTTGGAGCATCATGACAAACTTCTTACACGAGGACACAAGGAGCTTTTACACGAAGACACAAGGAGCTTTTACACGAAGACACACGGAGCTTTTACACGAAGACACAAGGAGCTTTTACACGAAGACACAAGGAGCTTTTACACGAAGACACAAGGAGCTTTTACACGAAGACACAACGAGCTTTTACACGAAGACACATGAGCTTTACACGAAGACACATGGAGCTTTTACACGAAGACACACGGAGCTTTTACACGAAGACACAGGGAGCTTTTACAAGTGGACACATGGAGCTTTACACGAAGACACACATGAAGCTCTTACACGAGGACACACGGAGCTTTTACACGAGGACACAAGGAGCTTTTACACGAAGACACACGGAGCTTTTACACGAAGACACAAGGAGCTTTTACACGAAGACACAAGGAGCTTTTACACGAAGACACAAGGAGCTTTTACACGAAGACACAAGGAGCTTTTACACGAAGACACACGGAGCTTTTACACGAAGACACACGGAGCTTTTACACGAAGACACATGGAGCTTTTACACGAAGACACAAGGAGCTTTTACACGAAGACACACGGAGCTTTTACACGAAGACACACGGAGCTTTTACACGAAGACACAAGGAGCTTTTACACGAAGACACACGGAGCTTATACACCAAGACACATGGAGCATATACACTAAGACACAAGGAGCTTTTACACGAAGACACACGGAGCTTTTACACGAAGACACACGGAGCTTTTACACGAGGACACATGGAGCTTTTACACGAAGACACACGGAGCTTTTACACGAAGACACAAGGAGCTTTTACACGAAGACACACGGAGCTTTTACACGAAGACACAAGGAGCTTTTACACGAAGACACAACGAGCTTTTACACGAAGACACACGGAGCTTTTACACGAAGACACAAGGAGCTTTTACACGAAGACACAAGGAGCTTTTACACGAAGACACAAGGAGCTTTTACACGAAGACACAAGGAGCTTTTACACGAAGACACACGGAGCTTTTACACGAAGACACATGGAGCTTTTACACGAAGACACACGGAGCTTTTACACGAAGACACACGGAGCTTTTACACGAGGACACATGGAGCTTTTACACGAAGACACACGGAGCTTTTACACGAAGACACAAGGAGCTTTTACACGAAGACACAAGGAGCTTTTACACGAAGACACAAGGAGCTTTTACACGAAGACACACGGAGCTTTTACACGAAGACACAAGGAGCTCTTACACGAAGACACACGGAGCTGTTACACGACGACACATGGAGCTATTACACGACGACACAAGGAGCTCTTACACGAAGACACATGGAGCTCTTACACGAAGACACAAGGAGCTTTTACACGAAGACACATGGAGCTTTTACACGAAGACACACGGAGCTTTTACACGAAGACACAAGGAGCTTTTACACGAAGACACACGGAGCTTTTACACGAAGACACATGGAGCTTTTACACGAAGACACACGGAGCTTTTACACGAAGACACAAGGAGCTTTTACACGAAGACACACGGAGCTTTTACACGAAGACACATGGAGCTCTTACACGAGGACACATGGAGCTCTTACACGAGGACACATGGAGCTCTTACACGAGGACACATGGAGCTCTTACACGAGGACACATGGAGCTCTTACACGAGGACACATGGAGCTTTTACACGAAGACACAAGGAGCTCTTACACGAGGACACAAGGAGCTCTTACACGAGGACACATGGAGCTCTTACACGAGGACACATGGAGCTCTTACACGACCGCACACCAGGTGACTTCAAACGACAGTAGACCTACACATGGCATACCGCATTTGTGTATTTCTTATTCATCATCGACCTTCCATTACTAAAAATTCTATCTCAAGGTACAGTATGGCAAGTTTCTGTGTTCTGGTTCTTTCTTGCATAGATGAAAAAATGAACCGTATCCTATTCTTCTAGTATGATACATTTCTTCACCCTGGTTCGTTTGTGTCATCCCTTGCATAGATTTCAAACACCATGTATCCTATCCTTAGTCTTTTTTTTTTATTTAATCGCAATATCACAGGCAAAGAGAGTAATACCATGAATGATTAGAATATGAGGAACCGCATAAAGCAGCATACCCTATCAGGACACCTCTTTCTCCTCCCGAAATTGACCCCTCTTTTGGCCACCTCTTTGGATTCTTTTTAGGAGCAGCGAGTAGCGGGCTTTTTTAATTATTGTTTCCTTTACTTCTGCCTTTGAGCTGTCTCCTTTATTGTAAAAAAAAAATAGGCAAGACGAAAGTAATAGTGTTTGTGAAGAGGAAAAATATCGCAAAGCACACGATGACATGTAGCTTGACGGCAGTTCGCAAGATCGCCCGCCAGGCTGATCCGCTGCGTTCACTGTTTTCTTCTTGCATTTTCGGTCTTCCACATCCTTTCACGTCTTTGCCTCGCGCTGTTCCCCTCCGCTGCTCTTTCCTCTGTTCCTGCTTTGTTCTTTCTCTCTCCAATATCTCTCCTCCCCTCTCTCTCTCTCTCTCTCTGCGTGTCTATTAGTTTGTTTATCTATCTTTATCACAAACTCTCTCGCTCTCTATCTATTCATCTTTCCTTGTTTTCTACTTCTCGACTTTTGTTTATATTCACTATCGTCCATTTTTTTCATTAATTCTTTTTTCTTTTCAAAGCATTAGTCATATTACACTTCCCGTTTCTTTTCCTTGCGTTCACCTTACTTCACTATTAAGTAAATGAAAAGGAGAAACATAAGATGAAATAGGATGATGCGTTCACCTTACTTCACTACATATTAAGTAAACGAGAGGGAGAAAAGTAAGAGGAAGGAGCAGAGTAAGAGAGAGTAAACAACGCCGAGGATGAGGAGGAGGAAGGAAAGGAACGGGAGAGAAAACACCGGCCTAATGTATCGCTGTATGAGGCTCCTCGTGTTCCTCTTTAATCTTTTAAATTAAGCAATCCTTCAGGTGTTATGAAGGCAATATTTTTTTAAGTCCCCCGTGGATGAGTTATCACACCTCCTTCCTCCTCTCGCTCCTGTTCCTGCTCCTCCTTCTGTTCTTCTTCTTCCTCGTCATGTTCCTCCTCCGCCTTATCCTTTCTTGCTTACCTTTTTTTTTACTTTTTGTTTTTCATTTTATTTTTCCTTTTCTCTTTCTTCTTTGTGTTATTTTTCTTACTCCTTTTCTCTTTAACTTTAACTCTTCATTTTTTTTCTTCTTTTCTTCTTATTCTTCTCCTCTTGTCTAGGTATTAACTCTCTCCATAAATAAAACCACAAAAAATCTTACCTATTGGCCGAGTGGCTAGAGCGTAATCTCCTTGGTCGCCGTTCGATTCCCAGCCACAGCCGCGTGATTCCCAGCCCTTCCCCGCCGGGCCTAAATGAATTTCTTATAAGCTTCTGCTGTTTCCGAGACATCATAAATTCATCAAATCTTGGGAGAGAGAAAAAGCCTTGCCGTGGCCAGGAACCGAACCACGACCCGCGCAATCGGAAGCTAGGGAGTGCCCGATCCATTCAATCATTACGCTGTCCTAATACGAAAGGGTTATTTATTTATATTTTCGTCCGGCGGGCCAGAAAAAAAATAGAAAAATGGTGTAAATTAAAGTAAAAAAGATTATAAAAATGAATTAAAGGCGGGAGGATATACGAGGATGATGAGAATGATGATAATGATAATGAGGATGAGGAGGAGGAGGAGGAGGAGGAAGACAATAAAGGTAAAGAGGAAAGGAAGGATCGACAATCGGGCCGGTCGGAGGGGACACAAAACGATCTGGGAAACTCTCTTTACATGAGAAAATTAAGTCGGTCACTGCCTCTTCCTCCCTTTAACCTGACCCCCTGCCGCCTCCTCTTTCTCCTCCTCCTCTTCTGCTCCTCCTCCTCCTTCTCCTCTTTCCTCTATTTGTAATCTCAATTTGCAGTTCGCTTTCCTTTTTCCCTTCCTCTCTTTTCCATTTCATTCATGTGTTGCCTATTTCTTTCATCCTTCTTTTTTTCCATACCCCTTTAATTTTCTTCTTCTTCTTCTTTTTCTTCTTCTTCTTCTTCTTCTTCTTCTTCTTCTTCTTCTTCTTCTTCTTCTTCTTCTTCTTCTTCTTCTTCTTCTTCTTCTTCTTCTCCTCCTCCTCCTCCTCCTCCTCCTCCCGACGTTACTCAGCCGCGGATCAGGCGGACAAGAGAAATGGATGTATAAGATGAACGTCTAAGAGCGAAGGTCGTATCCTATCACGGGTCGTTCTTGCAGTCAGTTCGGTGGACATTCTATTATATTTCCTCTCTTAAGTCCTTCCATGTCTTCATTGCTTGTGCCTTTTACCAGTTTTTTCTTTTTTTGTCTTTTTTTTTGTCTTTTCTGTGTTTGTTGCTGCTGTAATTTGGCTTTTTGTGGGGGAAGGGGTTGTATGTGGGTGTTGGGGGGGTTTGAGTGTGTGTGTGTGTGTGTGTGTGTGTGTGTGTGTGTGTGTGTGTGTGTGTGTGTGTTTCTACCCATTTTGCCGTTGTTCTATTTTCATGTCAGTCAGTAAATTAGGCAGCACTTTCGGTTTCGAATTCGGTTTGGTCTCTCTCTCTCTCTCTCTCTCTCTCTCTCTCTCTCTCTCTCTCTCTCTCTCTCTCTCTCTCTCTCTCTCTCTCTCTCTCTCTCTCTCTCTCTCTCTCTCTCTCTCTCTCTCTCTCTCTCTCTCTCTCTCTCTCTCTTTTTCTCTCATTTAAA
This sequence comes from Eriocheir sinensis, assembly GCF_024679095.1. NCBI lineage: Eukaryota > Metazoa > Arthropoda > Malacostraca > Decapoda > Varunidae > Eriocheir > Eriocheir sinensis. The sequence continues at coordinate 2,921,046 of NC_066543.1, forward strand.
CCGAAGTAAACAATAAACATAAAAGAAGAATTTGAGCACCCGACATTGACAAACACACACACACACACACACACACACACACACACTGAAAAGAAAAGAAAAAAAGTTCTTTCCCCTCGCCTGAGTTGACGGGTCGCTTGTCACTACATCTCACTCGCTTCCGTTCCGTTCTCTCAACCTGTCAACCCACCCCCCTTTTTTTCTCTCTCTCTCTCTCTCTCTCTCTCTCTCTCTCTCTCTCTCTCTCTCTCTCTCTCTCTCTCTCTCTCTCTCTCTCTCTCTCTTGTTTATCTACATATCTACTCTTTATTTTGGTTATTACTCCTTTTTCCACCGCTTCAGTCTTTTTTTAACTCTTCCTTTTCTTTCTATGTTTTTTCCCTCTTTCCCAAATTCTAACCCTCCATGCCATTCTCCCTCAGTCCTTTCTTCCTTCTCTTCTCTCCCTCCTTCTGCCCCTTCATGCCTTCCTCTCCTTCGTGTTTTCTTTTCCTGCTCTTCCTCCTCCTCCCTCTTTCTTTCCTTCCCTTTTCCCTCTCTTCAGTCCTCTCTTTTAAACGTCGGATTGTCGTTCTCGGTGTGTGTGTGTGTGTGTGTGTGTGTGTGTGTGTGTGTGTGTGTGTGTGTGTCAAGGTCAGCTTCTGTACTGTATTTTTTTTTATTCATGTTCTTTGTTTACTTCATTTTAATAAACGGAAAAAAAAGAAACAAGGCTGAGAGAGAGAGAGAGAGAGAGAGAGAGAGAGAGAGAGAGAGAGAGCATAGAGGGGTAACTACAGCCTCTTCGTATCGTGCTCGTTTGTTATCGTCATTTTGGGATCCGCCACTAATGGTTATTGCGGCCTACACACACACACACACACACACACACACACACACACACACACACACACACACACACACACACACACACACACACACACACACAGTAGAAAAAATGAGTCCATCCACTAAGCCTAACCACGCATATTTACCTTCCCATGCAATCGTTGTCAGTTATCATTAGTCGTTCTTTCCCCTCCGATGGCTGGGCATTCATTAATTATCCGTTCGACATAACAGATTATCACCAATTACCACGCCTTGTTAAGTGAATTAGTGGCGCGGTGAATGGCTGGAACGTGTGTTTGCATTTCAGTTGAGGGACGCGGCCCGAAAAAAGGTAAATAAAGCGATGGAGATGAATGAATGATGAGGTTTGAACGTAGGATTTCTTCTTTTCATTGTAGGTATGCAGATATTTCTCTCTATTTCTTTCTCTCTCTATCAATCTATCTTTCTATATAGTTTTTTCCCACTCCATCCCCACTCCCTCATTCCTCTCCTCTCGCTTATGTTTTAGTGGAAGGCAGAGTCAAGGGAAAACAAAGCGGATGAGATAAAGGAAGCGAACGTGAGCTTGTATTTCTGATGGGAGGAACGGCGAACTAAAAAGAATGGAACGGAAAAAAAATAGGAAAAACATATGAACGCGTCTGCTTCATTTGAGGGGAACGACCAAACTTACGTGTCAAGGAAAAACAAAGCGGATGAGATAAAGGAAGCGAACGTGAGCTTGTATTTTTGGTGAGAGGAGCGGCGAACGAAAAAAAAAATAAACGAAAAAAATAGAAAAAAACATATGAACGCGTCTACTTCATTTAAGGGGAACGACTAAACTTACGTAACACAAATAGAGAATGGTGTACGACAACGAGGAAAATAGTAACCCAGCACCTAACGTACAACGAGAAAACAATAACATAAAGGGGATGGTACACAACAACTAAGGAAATAATACATAGCGCACACACACACAGACAAAAAAAAAACAAGAGGGAGGCACACGAAAACCAAAAAAATATATTAACCCCTTACCTAACGCACAATAAGAGAATAAAAATAGAACTCCCCCTGCTTTTTATAGATCCAGAACTGTACTGAGAATAAGCAGAAACGTAACGCCAACACATGGAGATATTTCTGTCATCTGGAACAGGGAAACAAAACGAGCAAACAAATACTCCCCCCCCCAAAAAAAAAAAACGAAAAAAAAAATATATAAAACTAACTACAACTGGGGTCCGAAAAAAATACACGATCCTCAATTTTTATGGTTCGAATAGTACTGATAAAAACAAAGAGAATTAATAGAGGTAACGTGAGCGCTGAGGGAGGGCAAAAGCTGTGTAGCGGCGTGCAAAGAGGAGTGAGCAACATATGTGGTGGAATGGAGTGGGAAGTGACGACATGCTGAGATTTGGCAGGATATAAGAGGATATCTTGGAGGAATTGGAATGTATAAGAAATGATAAGAATATGCGATGTGTCAAAACGAATATGAATGTATGTCAAAATTAATAACAACGTGCTAGATCAAATTAGATAAGAAAGAATTAACTAATGTGCTTGAATGTGGTTAAATTGTGTTTATTACGTATTAGATTGTGAATGTGCTTAATAAATGTGCTTTAAATTAATAACAATCTGTCAAAATTAAAAGGAATGCGTTGTATGTAAGTGAATAATAAAGTGCTAAGGGGGAGAGGAGTGTTCTACATTTAAAGGACGGGAATATGCTAAGTGAATAAAAATATAGGAGGAGAAAAAATAATAGATGTTCTTGGAAAAATGAGAATAGGCGCGGAGAGGTGGAAATGTTGGAATGAAAATATGAAGCAAGGGAAAAGAATGTTCTTAAAAAATATTCAGAAAATGCAAAGCGGGGTGGAAAGGTTGGAATAAAAATGTGATAGAAAAGAGATATTTGCTGTCGTAGGAAGGAGACAATGCTAAAAGGGGTGGAAATGTGCTGTTAAGTGATAAAAGATGTAAAAATGTCTGCTACACTGAGAAATAAACACATGGAAACAGGAATGGGGATGTGTTAAAAGGTGTGCTTAGAGGAATAGGTGAGTGTTAAAGAGAGTTGAGGATAAACAGTAAAGAATAAGGACCTAATAAAGAAGATAACTGAATGTGTTAAGAGGAATAAGCATGCACTGGAGGGCTATATAAGAGAGGAGAAAACGCTGAGGTATGCTAGGAGAAAAAACGAGGATGTGGCGAGATTAGCTGAGTGTCTAGATAAGGATGTGGTGTGGTGAGCTGAGTCTTGGGGATGTGGCGGGGTGCGAGATGAGTGCTTTGGGGATCTGACAGGGTGTGGTATGAACTGAGTCTTGGGCATGTGGCAGGGTGCGGGATGAGCTATTGCGGGTGTGGCGGGGTGTGGTATGAGGTGAGTCTTGGGCATGTGGCAGGGTGCGGGATGAGCTATTGCGGGTGGTCTTGGGCATGTGGCAGGGTGCGGGATGAGCTATTGCGGGTGTGGCGGGGTGTGGTATGAACTGAGTCTTGGGCATGTGGCAGGGTGCGGGATGAGCTATTGCGGGTGTGGCGGGGTGTGGTATGAGGTGAGTCTTGGGCATGTGGCAGGGTGCGGGATGAGCTATTGCGGGTGTGGCGGGGTGTGGTATGAGGTGAGTCTTGGGCATGTGGCGGGGGCTGGAGTGAGAGAGTACAGGGAGACAGGCCGGGATGGGAGCGGAAAGGAGGTCACGGTTCAAGGTGGCTCAGTGTCAGTTTACATGAGAGCGAGTTTCAGGTCTTCAGCGGGTCGGGTTACGAACGTGCGGGATTAATAGTTTGCTTCCTTTTTATTCGTCTTTTTGTTTTAAGTTGGTGTTGTTTTCTTCTTAAGTCTCCCTCCCTCTCCCTTCTCTTCCTTTTCTTTTTCTTTCCATGTGTTCCTAGTTTGCTTCCTTTTTATCCGTCTTTTTGTTTTAAGTTGCTGGTTTTTTTTTTTTAATTCTCCCTCTCTCTCTCTTCCTTTTCTTTTTCTTTTAAATATGTCTCCAGTTTGCTAGCTTTTTATCCATCTTTTTGTTTTAAGTTAATATATTTTTCTTTTTAATTCTCCCTCCCTTTCCCTTCCTTTTCTTTTTCTTTCCATGTGTCTCTCACTCTTGCTTTTCCTCCCTCTCCATAATCTTTTTTTTTTGTCTTCTATGTTTTCTTCTCGAATTCTTTCCTCTATATTACCTTTTTATCCATCTCTTTGTTTTAAGTTGCTATTTTTTTCTTCCTAATTTTCCCTCCCTCTCCCTTCCTTTTCATTTTCTTTCCATATGTCTGTCACCCTCTTGCTTTTCCTTCCTCTCCATAATCTTTTTTTTTGTCTCCTACGTTTTCTACCCTAATTCTTTCCTCTTATTTGCTGATTTCTCCTTTTTTCTTCTTTCTTATACACCATTTGTTTTTAATTTCCTTCATTTACTTCCTCATTTTCTTCATATTTTTCTTCCTTCTTCACCTCTGTCCCTCTTTCAATAATATTTTTCGTTAACCCCTTGACTGCGGATTTCCTACAAGAAGACATCACCGAACTACAGGAATGGATAGAAAAAGTGGCTGCTACAAATCAGTGAAGAAAAGTATAAAGTCATGTACCTTGGGAGGGGAATCCAGCATAACATTACCACATGGGAACACTCCACTATCCACCACAGAAGCAGAGAAAGACCTGGGAGTTTATGTTACCAGGCTACCAGTGAAGGCCAAATCCGTGCCAATCGCAGCGGAGGGGTTAATGATTCTGATTATCCTTTTCGCTTCATCATCTTCCTATTGATACCCAATCGAAAATATCTTCATTGGTGACGTATCTTTACCTCTTTTTATCTCCTTTCTATTCTATATTTCTATTTCTCCGTTTATCGTTCTCCCTCTCCTTCCACTCTTTCATTCTTAGCACGCGCCATACGTTCCATTAGCTTGGCAAATACAGAATCACTATCACCAATATTATTCTTTATTTATGCTGCTATTTAACTCCTACCCCTTCATTCCTTTTCTCTATGTTCCATTTACTTTCCCCTCCTCTTCCTCCTCCTACTCCTATTCCTCCTCCCCTTTATTACCAAATTTGCCATTCTATTCCACCATCCTCTCTCTCTCTCTCTCTCTCTCTCTCTCTCTCTCTCTCTCTCTCTCTCTCTCTCTCTCTCTCTCTCTCTCTCTCTCTCTCTCTCTCTCTCTCCTTACCCTCATTTCGACCCTTTCCCCCCCCCCCCTCGTAAGCCCTCCCATCCGTTCATTACTTTATTAACAGAGACCGAAAACCAATAATTTCCCAAACCTTTTCCCTTTCTTTCCCTTTTCCCCCCGATTCCTTTCTTCCCTTCTTTCCTCCCCACCATTCCTATTCTTTCCTTTCCTTAATTCTTTCCTCTCTTCAACTTTCCTTTCCTTTCCTCTATTCGACTTTTTTCCGTTTCTTTTGGTGCTTCATTTTCTTTCTTTATTTCCTCTCCTTTCCTTTCCTTTCTTCCCATCCACTTCTCTCTTTTCCTTTCCTCCAGCCTTTTCTCTCCTCATCTTCTCTCCCTATTCTCCTTCCTTTCCTCCCCTCCACTCCTCTCCTTTCCTTTCCTTTCCACCTTTTCTTCCTTCCCTCTACTCCTTTCCTCCCCTGCACTCCTTTTCTTTCCTTTTACCTCACTGTCCTTCACTTCGCTCCTTTCCTCTCCCCATTCCTTTCCTCCCTCCCACTTTTCTTCTTTCCTCCACTCCATTCTTCCTGCTATTCTTCCCCTCCCTCATCTCCTTTCCTTTCTTCCTTTCCCCCATTCTCCTTTCCCTTCCTTCCTTTTCTCTTGCCTTTCCTCCCTCCACCCATCTCCTTTTCTTCCTTCCCTACACTCCTTTCCTTTCCTTTCCTCCTCTTATCCTCCCTTTCACTCCTCTCCCTTCCTTTCCTCCTCCTCTCTTTTTCTTTCCTCCCTCCTTTCCTCCCCTCCACTGCAATTCTTACCTCCTCCGTCCTCTTTCCTTCCGCAGTTCGCGACACAACGTCAACATCTGTTCTCCCTCCGCGGCAAGTTTGAGAATAAAAACGCCGAGAGAGAGAGAGAGAGAGAGAGAGAGAGAGAGAGAGAGAGAGAGAGAGAGAGAGAAATTTCACTTAGTGGCATAATTTTAAGCAAGCATGCACACACACACACACACACACACACACACACACACACACACACACAGCTTTGATGCCGCATTAAAGACATGAATAAATAAATGAAGCGAAAAATGACGCTTCGCTCATCGCCTTTTTCTTTCGAATTGAATTTTTGAATGCGCGGGATTAAAGGAAAGAGAAAGCGGGATCTCCATTATTATTTTGGGGGGGAGGGAGGCCAAGCATACATGTTTTGAAGCAAGGACAATAATCTCTCTCTCTCTCTCTCTCTCTCTCTCTCTCTCTCTCTCTCTCTCTCTCTCTCTCTCTCTCTCTCTCTCTCTCTCTCTCACACACACACACACACACAGACACTTTTTCCGGGCATTTTCCATCTTTTTATCCATCATTTGCGTTCATCATTACAGAATTAACCTCAAATGCCGCTACTATAACCACCACCACTACCTCCACCACCACCAACCATCACTACCACTACCACCACCACCGCCATCACCACCACTACCACCACCTCCAGCAGCCGCCGCCTGTAAGGTAAATCAACTCGCTGCGTTCAAGTACAGACGGTGAAAATGCGGCCCAATTTTCACGACTGCCTCGGCGCGCCTATTGATGATTCACAAAATATCGGAGCCAGAAATCTGCCCTTTGCGGGATGTTTTACAGCGCGGAAATGGCGGCGGCGGCGGCAGGCGGTTGTAGATGATGGGATGACGATGGGGGGGGAGGGGAGTGGGAAGGGAGGAGAAGGAAGCGACAAATTGCGGTATATACGAAAGAGTAAAAGAAGGAAGGGAGGGTGGGATGTGGGAAGAAAGGAGGAAACGGAGAGATGGGGAAAGGTTGAGGGAAGGGAGGGAGGTGAGAAGGAAGAGAGATGGAAAAAAAAAGAGGAAAGGGAGGGATGTGGGTAGGCAGGAGGGAAGGGAGGGAAGTGGGAAGGAAGGACGGAAAGGAGGGAGGAGAGAAAGAAGAAGCAAAGGGAGGGATGTGCGAAGGGAGAAAAGAGAGTTGTGTGAAAGGAAAGAAGGGAGGAAGGGGGGAAGAGAGGCGAGAAGGGATAGAGTTGGTAAAGGAGGGAGAGGAGGGCGGTGGGTGGGAAATGAGGTGTGGGGGAGACGGCGGTGCGTGTGCCAGAGGTTAAAAGGGACGAGTGGTGAGGGAAGGGGAGGGACGGGGGAGGGGGGGGGGAAGCGAGGGAGAGACAGGTGTGTTGAGTTACCTGAGGGAGTCGCGCACTGTTGTAACAGCGTCGACAAATTCCTGAGTCTTTCATTTCCTGGGCAGAGCCTCGCCTCAGCCCCACACACCGCGCCAACACCTCCCAGGACGCCGCTGCTCCGCATACATGTTCCTCGCCATGCTGTGCCTCGCCAGTAATTAAAAAAAAAAAAGATCGCTATTTGTGCGCTGCGGACAGGATTCGAACCTGTGCGGGCAGAGCCCAATGGATTTCAAGTCCATCTCCTTAACCACTCGGACACCGCAGCTTAGAAGGAATAGGAGATGCACTGAGTAAAGTTACGCGTTATAGTTCAATCAAGGTGGATGATGATAATATCGCTCCTCTTTTCCACCTTCCATGTATATACGAACCAGCATTACAGGCTTAAATACTCCAAAGGTGTAAATCAGTTCTCACCTAAAGCATAATGGAGCATGCTGTTCTTCACTAGGGACTGCAAACATACATAAATCGCCTTGTGAGGAACAGGAAACAACAGAATCTTCTTGGCACAGCTTCCGAGGACTAGTGTGTGTGTGTGTGTGTGTGTGTGTGTGTGTGTGTGTGTGTGTGTGTGTGTGTGTGTGTGTGTGCGTGTGTGTGTGTGTGTGTGTGACGCCATCAACCATCTTTTCCCCATCACCCCCCTCCCCCTCCTCCTTACCCTCGCCCCCCCGCACCCTCTCCATTCTTTCTTAACACTTCCTGATTTCATTCCACGGGATGCATATATTTTCTCAACAATTTCGAGACCTACAATCTCATCCCGGAAGCCAAAACATTACAGCGAGGCAGGAAAGAAAAAAAAATGAATAAAACACTTTCGCCGAACGCATTTTCGGCCCCAAATCCATCACGCCCGATCAAACATTTGCTTGGGATTAAATTTTCTGAGTGTTTTCATTGCTTCTTTTTTTTTTTTTACATTGGTGTGTGTGTGTGTGTGTGTGTGTGTGGAGAGAGAGAGAGAGAGAGAGAGAGAGAGAGAGAGAGAGAGAGTTTTACCGAGTATACAAAAAAACGACCATTTTTATAAAGATCGAATGGGTAACTGAAAGGAAAAAAATCTATCTTTATCAAAACTAGTCACGAGTTTAATTTTTGTATCCTCGGTAAAACTTTAATACACTCGATAAAGTCAGTCACTTCAATTACTACTACTGCTACTACTACTACCAGCATCACACATTAACCAAACTTCTTTTCATTTGCTCCTTTTTGGTTCCTCTCAACTTCATGTTTCACCTCTACCTCTTTTTCCCATATCATTTAGTTATTCGAGTTCCACTTCCTCATCCCCTTTCACTACCTTCTCCTCCTCCTGCTTCTCCTTTCTTTTTTTTCTCCTACTCCATGCCATCTTTCTTTTAGTCTCTCCTCCCTATTCAGCTCTTCTCCCTCTTCCTAGTTTTCTTTCTTCAACTCTCAACTATTCTTATTTCAGTAAAAACAATATTCCTTGCTTGCTCAACTAATAAAACTTCCCAACCGGCGGCGCTTTCTTTGGTGTTATTCTTGTTTATGGTTCTAATGTTTCGACGTTAAATTCTCACTTTCCTTACTCTGCGGCAGTGGATTTTGCTTCCAGTTTTAATTTAATTTCCTTTTCTGGTTTGTCTACGTCTGCTGGTCCAGTCTGCTTACAAAGGTCACCGAAGAAGGGGTGGATGAGGATGGACTAAAGATGATGGAACATTTAGAGGGCATTTCAGACATTAACCCGTCCGCTGCGATTGGTATAGATTTGTCTTTCACTGGTATCCTGGTCACATCTAGTCCAGGTCTTTTTCTGCCTCTGTGATGGATAGTGAAGTGTTTCCCTTGTGGTATTGGTGTACTGGATATCCCCTCCCAAGGTGCAGGACTTTACATTTTTCTTCATTGAATTATAGCTGCTACTTTTTGTTCCATTCCTGTAGCTTGGTGAGGTCTTCTGGTAGGAAATCCGCTGTCAAGGGGTTAAAGTGGAAAACAAAGAAGAACTAACAAATAATCAGGTTCTTCATCCCTCGCACTCTTTTCCTCTCCTTCCTTTTCTCCTTGCTTTCCTTCACTCGTTCTTTATCACCTATCTTCCCTATCTCTCTCCTTTCTTCCTCCTGCTTTTTGTCCCTCATTTTTCCTTCCTATTCTTTTTTTACTCTATTTCCCTCCTTGCCTTCTTCCTTTCTTCCCATCATTTCTTCTCTACCCCTCCTCTACCCATCCCTTCCCTCCTTCCCATTCCCCTCCATTCCTCCTTCCTTTTATCCTTTCTACTTTCCTCCCTGTTTCCCTACCTTTCCCTCCCTCCCTCCTTTCCTTCCTCTTCTCTTCCCTTCACATGCAAATCTTCCCCCCTCTCTCTCACTGCTTCCTTCCTCACTCCAAACTCCCCATTCTCATCCCTCTCCCCTCCTCCCTTCCTCACCCAGGCGTCCCTCTCCCTCCTCCTCCCCCTCAGAGCCCCACTAGGGTGATGGGTGACCTCGGCACCCTCGGGGGACACATAACTTGGTTCAACCTCACTAAAGTTAAACACCGCAGCGGCACCGTTGGGAGGAGGGGGGTAAGGGGAGGGATTGAAGAGGGGGAAGAGAGGGGCGGAACAGGGCGAGGAAGGGGTAGGGAGTGAAAGGGGAAAGGACGAAATGGAATGAGATAGGGACGGGTGGGGTTGACTGAAGATGACCTGGGAGGGGGGTGGGGGGGTGCGTATTCCCTATCTCTCTACTGGTATGTGACCCCCTCTCTTGACCAGGATCAGCTAGGTTAGGTTACGTTAGGTTAGGTTAAGCTGGAATCATGGATGGTAATTTTGAGTTGGAATCACAATGACAGAATATTTCAGACCATCCTGTGGTTATCGTGGTTAGGGTCGTATTCTTAAAACATTTCGTCGCCCAAGCACTCATATTTGACAAGGCTTTTGTAGGAGTTTGGGGCATTTCGAAGGGGTAGTTTTATGGGCCAAGTGGTAGATTGACCCTTCTTCTGTACCATGAAAATAAAGTAACACTCATAAGAACCCGATTGGTCTCATTTTTGGTCTTTGGAAATAGTTGATGTGAGAGAAGAAAGCGTCCCAGGATACCGACCTCATTTTCGAAGCTACTCCCGAGCGTCTTCACTCAGGGACCACATACCGAAGAGAGATTGGGAATATGCGGGCAGGGTGAAGTGAGGAGGGTGGAGTGGACTGGAAGTGAGAGTGGAGGACTAGGGAGGAAGAACAGAATGGGGAGGAGGGCTGAAGGAGGAGGGGGGGGGGGGCGAAGAAGGGACTAGGGCTAAAAATGAGGAACGAAACCCATACCTCCCTTTCAAATGATTGTCAATAATATAATGAAGGGAGAGGGAGAGGGAGAGCGGACGCCTCCCAACACGGGCTCCTTCCCTAACAAGCCCGTAACGAAGGGAGTCTGTCACAGCCTCGCGTGTAATAAGCCGTCCCAGAACAGCTGACGAACACATGCAAGGCTCCGGCTGACACGTGTCTCTCCGGCCGTCCAGAGGTTATGATCGAGGGAAAAAATTATAATACTGCTTGGACAACTGACAACAGGGGGGACGGGAGAGATCCATCCAGGCGTCCCTTTCCCTCCATTGATCCTACTCTTTCTTCTTTTCCTTTGCTCCTTTCCTTCTTTCTCTTCCTGCTTTCCTCAATCCATACTTCCCTTTCTTCTCTCCCTACATTCTACTTCTCTCTCTTTTCCTTAGCTTCCTTCCCTCCTCAGTCCACTCTTCACTTTCTTCCCTCCATACTTCTTTTCTGACTTTTCCTTCGCTACCTTCCTTCAATACATCCTTTCCTTTCTTCCCTTCAATCATCATTCGTCTTACTTCTTTTCCTTTGCTCCCTTCCCTTCTCAATCCATGCTTCTCTATTTTCCCTCTATCCACCCTTCCCTTTCCGCATTTCCTTCCCTCCTGCCATCCTTCCCTTCCTTCCCTTCCTCCTCCCCTTCCTCCCTTCTTTCATCACGTCTCCCTCTCCGCCATAAAGCGCCGCCTTATGGGAACAATTACCAGTCGTCACATCGATCTCGGGAAAGGCTTGTCCTGGGCGGCTGGCGGGCGAAAATCAGCCAATAGCAACACCTGCGGCTAATCACCTTATGCTGGCGTGACCTGGAGCGGCGCGGCGGCAGCGGGGACACAGGGAAGTCAACAGAGGCCTCCTGACGCCTACCCGCGGGTCAATATCCAGAACCCGATCAATACACGTCACGATGCCTCATTAGCCATCTTTATTGCTCACCTGAGGAGGCTTGACGGGGGAGGGAGGGAGGCGGCGCTGCGTGAGACAGGTTAATATTACGCCCAGGTGCGATGTACTGGGCAAGGTTATGGTGGCTAAGTTATGATGACTTTGGGTATAGTGACTTAACATAATCTATCTTTTTTTTTATACCTGATGCACGATAGATGTAGCGGGGAGTTGTGATGTATTGGGCAAGGTTACTGAGTATGGTTACGTTGTTATGATGACTTGGGCTATGGTGATCTAACCTAATCTATCTTTTCCTTTGTACCTAATGCAAGATTAATGTAACGGCCAGGTGTGAAGTATTGGAGAAGGTTATGGTGGTTCGGTTATGGTGGTAAGGTATGGCTTGGTTCGTGATATGGAAATTTGACAAAATCTAACTTTTCTTTTATACCTAATGCAAGATAAATTTAGCGGCGAGGTAACCGACCTGAAATTGACCTATCTTTCGGCCACTCCTTTTAGCTCTTTTTAGGAGCAGTGAGTAGCGGGCTTTTTTTTTTTTTTTTTTTTTTGCCCTTGAACTGCTTCCTCTACTGTAAAAAAAAAAAAAAAAAAAAAACTAGCTACCTAACTTTTATTATATACCTGTCACGCGAGTTGCATAAGTGTGAAGTATAAGGATTGACGGGATGTGGTCACGGTAAAAGTGAGGTAAAACATAATACCGAGCCTTACCTAATTTATCTTAGCACACCTATTTCATGAGGTGGACAGGTATGACGTATGATGTAATGTTGTGTGGTGCTGGTGGTGGTAGTGGATTTGGTCATGGCGCGCGGGGAGTGTCAATGGTGGAGCTTTTTCACAAACACTAACACTACCGAACAGATAAACACAAAGGAACACAAAGGAAGAACAAACAACAGCAGACCTGCTGGTCCTTACGAGGTTGTTTGTGACAAGCTACACTAACTATCTAATCAAAGGTGGAAGATGAAGGACAGCAAAGGCGAAGGCGAAGAACGCTTACAATGTGTCACTCCTGCAATAGTAACGATGGAAGGATATGGTGGTTGTGGTGTTGCATGAAGGAAGGGTTTGTAGTGGTATTGAACAAGAAGTATCGTTTCAAAAGAGTATGGTGAGTAAGGATGGGAGTAAGCGGTTTTCATGGAGGAGAATTTTTGGTGTTGATGGAGAGTGCGCAAGAGAAATGGTTGTTGTTGTTGTTGGTGGTGGTGGTGGTAATGGTGGTGGTAGTGGAGGTGGTCTGCAAACAGGTAGGGATGATATGCAAAGGAAATGGTAGGTGGAGGTTACATTCTTTCTTCCTTCCTCTCTTTCCTTCTTTCCTGGCAGGGGTGATGTGGTATAGTTTTGGGGCGTTGGTGTTTCCTAGGTTAGAGAAGGTTAGAGGGTGTAGTGGAAGGGTTAGAGGTTGTAGTGGAAGGGTTGGAGGTTGTAGTGGAAGGGTTAGAGGTTGTAGTGGAAGGGTTGGAGGCTGTAGTGGAAGGGTTAGAGGTTGTAGTGGAAGGGTTAGAGGTTGTAGTGGAAGGGTTAGAGGTTGCAGTGGAAGGGTTAGAGGTTGTAGTGGAAGGGTTGGAGGCTGTAGCGGAAGGGTTAGAGGTTGTAGTGGAAGGGTTAGAGGTTGTAGTGGAAGGGTTAGAGGTTGTAGTGGAAGGGTAAGAGGTTGTAGTGGAAGGGTTTGAGGTTGTAGTGGAAGGGTTGGAGGTTGTAGTGGAAGGGTTAGAGGTTGTAGTGGAAGGGTTAGAGGTTGTAGTGGAAGGGTTAGAGGTTGTAGTGGAAGGGTTAGAGGTTGTAGTGGAAGGGTTAGAGGTTGTAGTGGAAGGGTTAGAGGTTGCAGTGGAAGGGTTAGAGGTTGTAGTGGAAGGGTTGGAGGCTGTAGCGGAAGGGTTAGAGGTTGTAGTGGAAGGGTTAGAGGTTGTAGTGGAAGGGCTAGAGGGTGCAGTGGAAGGGTTAGAAGTTGTAGTGGAAGGGTAAGAGGTTGTAGTGGAAGGGTTAGAGGTTGTAGTGGAAGGGTTAGAGGTTGTAGTGGAAGGGTTAGAGGTTGTAGTGGAAGGGTTAGAGGTTGTAGTGGAAGGGTTAGAGGTTGTAGTGGAAGGGCTAGAGGGTGCAGTGGAAGGGTTAGAAGTTGTAGTGGAAGGGTTAAAGGTTGTAGTGGAAGGGTAAGAGGTTGTAGTGGAAGGGTTAGAGGTTGTAGTGGAAGGGTTGGATGTTGCAATGGAGGTTAATCCTAATACTGCTGGCGATGGTGGACGGTGCTGGTTGGGAAATAAACGTTATGCAAGGGAAATAGAACTGGTGGTGGTGGTGGGGGTGGTGTTCAGGCCGCAGTGGAGGTTGGTGGTTTAACTAGGACCATGTATTTCGGAGGCCCTGGTCCATGTCGCTCTGTTTCCTGCCTTGTAGCCCAAACTTTTGCATCCTCTCCTTCCCCCCTTCCACCTTGCTATACCACCGAAGCCAGACTATCGTACTCAGAGCCTCGTATTTACCATTTTCTAACCCATAACGATTGCCAAATTACAACAATAATTAACCATTTTAACGATAACTATATATTAAGCTAGTTATTGGGGTGGAGCAGACAGTTTTTGGGTCGGAAATCTGCAAACAAAAGAGGCTGTGTACGACAATATGGCACCGTTATGCTATACCTTTTCCCATTACTTGCCCTTCATCATATCCTATCCTCCTTTTCACTTCCCTTCAACGCTTTATCATCCACTTCCAGTACCTTCCTTCCCTCTTATCATATTCCTACTTTCCCTTCCTTTCCACCACGCCATGCAACCTCTTCATCCCTTTTCACCATGCACTTTCTCTCCATCCTTACTTCCTTATTTTTTTTTCCATGCAATATCATCCCTTTCCTCCTATAATTCTCTCCCCTTCCCTTCCCTTTTCTTTCCTTCCCTTTCCTTTCCTTTTTCCTTTCCTTCTAATTCGCATTGCCAGGAGGGGAAGGGTTTGCTGGGTTAGAGGCAGTGAGTGAGGTGGAAGGGGAAGGGGTGAGGGGAGAGGCTGGTGGTGGTGGTGGTGGTCTGTCATATTAATTGTTGTTTGTTTGGCTTGGTTGTTGTTGCGCTTACTCTTAGTTTATGGCTGTGTGCGTGTGCGTGTGCGTGTGTGTGTGTGTGTGTGTGTGTGTGTGTGTGTGTGTGTGTGTGTGTGTGTGTGTGTGTGTGTGTGTGTGTGTGTGTGTGTGTGTGTGTGTGTTCGTGTATATCCTGTAAACTTTCCTGTTTGATGAACACACACACACATATACGAGATGTGTAGATTATAATATTATTACCAAAAAATAAATAAAAACGATAACACACAGAAGGAGGATGCAACAGTGTGGCTAAATTACCCTCGGAATCACTTATTAAATCCTACAAAAAGCTGAAAGATTTTCCACGGTAACAAGAAAAAAAAAGTGTGTAGATGGTCAAAAAGAGCTAATTCACTGTTAATGACCCTCTTTGAAACAACATTAAATCCCTCGGTAGACCAATTCTATCCTTTCTTTTAATTGTTTTCGTGTGAGCTGGGAGCCCTGAAAAGGTTGGGTTACCACTGATTATGAATAACACAAAGGGACACAAACATGGCGGAATAACAGTCGTATTTAAAATGTAAAAGTGTAAAGTTCAATTCGGTGTCACAAATACTGAACCGATTCCACAAGTCTAACTCGATTCCACAAATTACGGGACTAGGAACAAAGCACTGAAAGACACCACCATGTAGTTGGCGGCACAGCTCTGAGGCGGCTCCTTTATTCACCGCCATTTGTTGAGTGTTGCTCGGGCAGTTTGTGATCCATTTTGTGAATTTTATCCTGAAAAGCTCGTTGTTTGATTTGGTAAGGCAATTTATGGTGTGGAACTTTATCAAACGCCTTTTGAAAACCCAAATAAATAATGGCCAGTGATTTAGTTACGCCGTAAACTGAGAGAGAGAGAGAGAGAGAGAGAGAGAGAGAGAGAGAGAGAGAGAGAGAGAGAGAGAGAGAGAGAGAGAGAGAGAGAGAGAGAGAGAGAGAGAGAGAGAGAGAGAGAGAGAGAGAGAGAGAGAGAGAGAGAGAGAGAGAGAGAGAGAGAGAGAGACAACTCCACGAAACACGCTGACCTCACCTCGCCCAGAGCTGTAAATCCCCTGGGACAGGGCCCCTCGGAAACAGGCCGCGCCCGCCCCTCGCATTCCAAGACGAGATTAGAGACACCCCCATCCCACCCTGACCTGACCTCTCGTGCGCATCGACCCACACCACCATCATGGCCTCCCTCACTCTCACTGAGGCCCCCCACCAGCATCAGCAAATTGCCTGGGCAGGACAGTCAGGCTATCCTGGGGCAAAATATTGCTGTGTGTGCAGCTACTCTGTCCGTGTGAAGCCCTCCACGGCCTGCAGCCAGCCAGACTGTCCAAACCTGGCCTGCGCAGACTGCTTCAATGATGGCCCTTTCTGCTGCTCCACGACTGAGGGATTGAGGCGAGCAGCCGGCATTCCTCACCCCGTCACCTACGCGGCCGCTGAAGACACACCGCCCAGCACGCCAGCAGCCCCCCAGCCCGACCCGCTCGCCCCACAACCACCAATTGAAACGGAGGACAGCGCCGTCAGGGAGGATCTTCTCTCCAACCCGCCTGAAGGCCTTGTTGACATCATTCTCCGACTAAGGAATGAGGTACACGGCCTTAAGTGCATTGTGGAGACATATCGGGCGCGGAGTGAAAGAACGAGGAAACAAAGAGAAGCCTTGGTTGAAACCATCAGCTCCATGGACTCCCTGGCACAAGTTGAACAGGACACCCCCATCCCTCCCCCCACCACACAAGCCACAAGTGCCCTGCCAAGTAAAATTGACCAGGACTGGCAGGAGGTGTGCTCCTCCCACCCCAGGTGGCGCGGCTGGTGGGAATCAGGGAAGCCTAGAGCACTGAGGAAGGTGACTCACGATCCCCCAGAAGACGCCGAGACAGCCCCACCCCCTCGCCGCCGGCCGGGCCAACCCACCCAGGCCACACAGACCCCCCCGCCCTCTGTCAGAAACAGAAACCCCCCCTCTCCCAGCCGATCCACTCCTCCTACCCCCTCCCGTCCTCCCCGCCACCATCACCACTACAACCGCGGACGCGGAGACACACCACGGCACACACACCATCGCCCCCAACCCCTCTGGACTCAGGCCTCACCACCCTTCTGTGGCAGGTGCCGTCAGCGCGGCCACACAGTTAATCACTGCTCTGAGACCATCTGCGACTTCTGTGGCCGACGTGGGCACCTCGCTGACCAGTGTCGCAAGAGGCAGGCAGAAGCAAAGCGAAGTCTAGAGTGTGCGTATTGCCAGCGGCGAGGACACACCGATGACGAGTGTTACGCTCGAGCCGCCGACATCAGACAGGAACGACTGCTTCGAGCAATCCTGTCTGAACACCAGCCACCCATCACCCAGCCTGCTCCCTACCAGCAAGCGGTGCACGCCCCGCCCTACCCATCCTGGCCTCATCCCCCGCACACTCCCCTTCCGCTGATCCGATAAGGCGATACGGACACCAGCGGCCTCAAGATTCTGTCCGCCAACGTACGAGGCTTTAGGACCAACATCGGGGAGCTGACACACGCCTTCGTCCTCAGGCACCACATCGACATAGTGGTGATAGTGGAGACCTTCCTGGACGACACATGTGCCACCACCTGTGACAAGATCCCCGGGTACTCGCACTGGGCCAGACGAGACCGCCACACAGGACAGGGGGGAGGCATTGCTGTTTGCCACCGAAACGGCCTGCAGATGGACGCCCTCACCACAGACACTCCCTGGAAATGGAGATGATGTTCCTCCGCATCATTCTCGCGGACAGGAGCGCTCTGCTACTCTGTGCCATGTACCGGCCACAGTGGCAAGGCAGCGCCCCCCTCACCTACCTCACAGAGCACCTGGACGACCTTATGGCTGCCCACAGCTGTCAGTACGCGATGGTTGTGGGCGACCTAAATCAACACCTGGTGGCGAGGGCCTTCACCGAGCTCACAGCGGTGCATGGATTGCACAACCATGTTGAGTTCCCGACACATCAGCGAGGAGGCTCCCTGGACCCTGTGCTCACAGACCTGCCGAGTGACTGCGTGCTGTGCTGCCCACTAGACCGTGTGGGCAGTTCCGACCACAATGCCATACTCACCACCATCAGCCTGGCCCCAGCGCGTGAAGAGGACCACCAGCGAGTCATCTGGCTGTGGGACCGCGGACTGGACGGCTGCAAGGCAGGCCCTGGCAGCGACTGCTTGGGGCACAGTCCTTAACGGTGACCCACAACATGACGTCTCCGCCCTCACCACTGTCCTCAATACCGTCCAGCAGCAACACGTCCCCCACCGCACCTACTCATCCAGCCCAAAAGACCAGCCTTGGTTCGGGTACAGGTGCCGTATTGCAGCCGAAAGGAAACACAAGGCTTGGACAAGATATAAAAGACACCCCACGCAGGAAAATAAGGCCCAACACAGACGAGCCTGCAAAAATATGACGAGGACAGCAAAGTGGGCAAAAGAAAGGTGGGACGCCGACAGGAGGAGAAAGCTGTCCTCTAACCAAACCGACCCGAAACAGTGGTGGGGGCTGGTGAAGGAACAGCAAGGCCTTACCCCCCAGGAACGTATCCCGCCCCTGAGGAAACCTGACGGGGACCTGGCCATCACCAGCCGGGAAAAGGCTGACCTGCTGGCCTGTCACTTCAGTCAAAAGATGACAACCCAGGAGCCAGACAGGCAGCCGCCCACCCTCCCCCAACTCATCGCCTCAAGACTAGAGAATGTGCTAATCTCTGAGGACGCTGTCAGGAGACATCTGAGGGGCGTCAACACCAGGAAGGCGCCAGGCCCTGACAGCGTGAGTCCATACTTACTGCGGCGATGCTCCGATGAGCTCACCAGCCCCCTCGCCCAGATCTTCCGGCGATGCCTGCAGAGCGGGTGTGGCCTGCACAGTGGAAGGAGGCCAGAGTCACACCCGTACACAAGAAAAAATCCAGGTCCGAGCCAGGCAATTACAGGCCAATATCACTCCTCCCAATCATCAGCAAGATATTTGAGAGGATCATCGGGGAGCAATTGACATCCTTCCTCGAGGAAAACCACCTGCAGTCACCGAAGCAGTTTGGTTTTCGGAAGGGCCGCTCTACCTCAGACCTCCTCCTTCTCCTCTCAAAGTCCTGGCATGACGCCCTTGATGACGGCCACCCCTCTCTCGTGATTGCCCTGGATATAGCTGGCGCGTTCGACTCCGTTTGGCACCGCGGTCTGACGGCGAAGCTACAGCAACTAGGCATCACGGGGGACCTGCTGCGCCTGCTCTCAAACTACCTGTTAGGCAGGAGCCTCCGCGTAGCAGTCAACGGAAGCACCTCGACCAGCTTCCCGGTGGAGGCCTCCGTTCCACAGGGGTCCGTCCTTGGACCTATTCTGTGGAACATATACTTTAACGACCTCCTGCAAACCATCCCGGCAGCAAGCGCCTACGCCGACGACTGCACCCTCTCCAGAACATACAAGAGGGAGGAAGCCCAGGACGTGATAGAGTCCGTCAACAGACAGTTGGCAGACATAATGGCCTGGGGAAAGAGGTGGCAAGTCAGGTTTGCCCCTGACAAAACCCAGGCCATGGTAATATCACGTTCTCGGGAGGACGCGAGGCAACTCCACGGCAGACTGAGATTCGGGAATGACACCATCCCTCTGCAGTCCAGCGTCGACATCCTGGGCGTGGAGGTGGACTCCCAGCTGCGGTTTGACCGTCACCTTGAAAGGGTGGCGCACAAAGCCTCCCAGAAGGTGAACCTCCTGCGCCGCATGAAGAACCTCCTCGATGCTGAAGGCCTGAACACCCTCTATAAGGCACAAGTCCGTCCAGTGATGGAGTATGCACCGCTCACCTGGATGGCCAGCGCCCGCTGCCACCTCAACCTACTAGACAAGGTGCAGAGGAGGGCTGAACGCCTCATCAACGGCACCCAGCACCACCGACCGAGCCAGTGGGAGACACAGCGACAACAACAACAACAACAACACCCACACGAAGGAAGGGCAAGACCAGCCACGAACCAGCTGAATAGCCTGGAGCACCGTCGCCGCGTCGCTGCCCTGACGGTGCTACACAAGGCACAAGTGGGCCTAGTGCCCCACCTGACGGACCTGAGGGCTACCTGGAGGAGGTCTGAGCGCAGCACGAGAACGGTGCTGAGCAACGCCTCCCTCCTGGAAGTGCCAATGGCCCGCTCCAGCACCCACCAACGTGCCTTCTCCATCGCAGCGGTGGTGTGGTGGAACAACCTCACTGCTGATGTGGATGTGACACAACTGTCCACTCAGCAGATGAAGGTTGCGTCCCACAGGTGGCTACTCCTACACCCACCGTAAACATGTATATAATTGTATGATATAATCGGCAGAAGCTTTTAAATAGCTCCCCAACGGTCGGGGGAACTTTAGCATAGACAAATAATACTGCCATGTACTAATGTACTGAACATGTTTAAATAAAAAAAAAAAAGAGAGAGAGAGAGAGAGAGAGAGAGAGAGAGAGAGAGAGAGAGAGAGAGAGAGAGAGAGAGAGAGAGAGAGAGAGAGAGAGAGAGAGAGAGAGAGAGAGAGAGAGAGAGAGAGAGAGAGAGAGAGAGAGAGAGAGAGAGAGAGAGAGAGGAACGGAAAGAAGAGCCGGTAGAAGAGGAAGCGAGAGAGCGAGAGAGAGAGCCCTGAAGAGGAGTGATTAATGGGAGATCAGAGGGAGAAGAGAGTTAATGGATGACACTTGCTAATGGATGACACTAATGTGATCCTTCCCGGGTCTGACGAGAGAGAGAGAGAGAGAGAGAGAGAGAGAGAGAGAGAGAGAGAGTTTCTTCACTGCCTTCTCATCTAACAGGTATTTGCTGCCGTAATCAAGCATTGCTAATGAGGAAACGAAGGTATAAAGAAAACGGGATGAGAGAAAACGTCAAATGGATACTGATGTAATTATTCCTCTCGGTTACAATTCTCTCTCTCTCTCTCTCTTGTTTATCTACAAATCTACATCTTGAGAAGGCTCTTGATAAAGGTCCACACCATAAATTACGAAATCAGAACACGAGGTATTGAAGATAAAGTGCACAAAAAGTTTGTGAATTTATGAGTCCAAATGATGTAGAAATATATATGGTGAGTTTGTCTTTTCTTGTCTTTGTTAGTCTGTCTGTCTGTGTCTGTCTGTACCCGCATGTTTGACTTCTTTTCCGTCCAACATGTATTTAGGTATCTATCCGCTCTTCTTGACTTTAATATTTAAGTGTTTACCCAGGCTTTACAGTCCTTTACTTCCTCACTTTTTCTAGGTATCGCTGAAGGATTATCTACGTAAGAACATACGTTGTAATTTCAGGATTATTACATTTCATCTCGTATTGGCTCTTAGTAATGATCAACGAGGCCTTGTTCTTTCACAAACACACACACACACACACACACACACACCAAGACTGTTACTTGCACGCAAAGGTTGGCACGCACACGCAAACTAACAATAACACCCAAAAACTGGCGCCCACACGTCCTCCCCCACCGCGGCGGCCACCGTTAGGAAGGCCGCGGTAACCTTATTAGCGCCAGGGGAAATTCCAGCTATTTCTCGCCACCTCTCGGAAACTCTCACCAGCCCTCGACCATAACAAACACCTGTTCCTGCCGGGCCACGGGGCTCCTCGAGGGACGCGGCTGTGGGTACGGAAGGGGTGGAGGGTGAGGGTGCAGGGGGAGGCGAGGTAGAGTAATGGGGAGGAGAGGAAAGGGGTGAGGAGAGGGAGAAGCTGCTGCAGGGAGAGGCGGGGGGCGGGGTGGATGGGAAAGGGATGAAACGGGGAAACGGACAAGGGGAAAGGGTGCAGGAATAAGAGAATAGAAAGGAGAGGGAAAAGTGAAGTGGCGGGGAAGTAGGTGTGGGGGAGGGGGCTAGGGAAGGATGAGGAAGAGGCGGGTACAGCTGCTTGTTTTATATATGTTGGGCTAACTTGTAACTTCCTGACCCGCCTGCCGCCCTCACAACGCTGCGGTGCCGGGGGGGGGGGGGGGGGGTGGAGGGAAACTCTCGAATCGGGACGAGCAAGTGACCAAGTTTCCCTCTCGCTCAGCTCGCTCTCGTAATGTTGCAGAGCAGAGGTGCAAAGTTGGGATCGAGGCTGCTAATTAGCCGTGCCCGTGAATGAACGGGGAGGGGGGAGAGGGTTGGCGGAGGGAATGATGGAGGCGAAGACAAAGAACACTGGAAACACACACACACACACACACACACACACACACACACACTACTATGTGTCCTACCCAGCTGCCTTACCATCAGGACATTATTATCTCCCTTATTAAAGCCCTTCATCTATTTATAAATCCCGATCAAGTCTTTCTAGAGAGTAATTTGAAGAAGAGGGAAAGAGTGGGGAGAGAGAGAAGCTGCTGCAGGGAGAGGCGGGAGGCTATATCCAGCCGATGGAGGGTCCTTCAGCGGTCTTGTAAAGTTCGTTTACAAGAAACCACCGTTGAGGTGGCAACGGCGACCCGGCAAAGCGACAGATGACGTGCTATTTAAGGCTTCGTCTCTTCGTGCTGAGCTGCGTGGCGATGCCCCCAGTTGTGGTTGTCTTTTTGCCGCAAGTTCAGGAACACACGCAAGCGAATGAGCATCAACCCAAACTGCTGCTTTCCGAAGACTTTTCTGTCGATCTGTGCAGACTTCAGAGTAAAAATGCTGCAGGGCGGCAGCAGGATGGCCCGGGGTGGACGACGAGTTTAGCTGTCAGGTCTGTCCGTGCCTTGCGATGGGAGACAATGGGCGTTTCTTCCTGCAGCGCCTGTGACAAGTGTCAAGGCCGCCGCTGTGTTGGCCACGAGCCTCAGTGGAATAGTGTCGTTGACGCAGCTCTGTACTTCAGCGGTCTATGGTAAAAGAAAGTCATATTACACTAAAGAACAGTGAGTGACCGAAGACCTGAGAGGAAGGGAGTCGATGAACTAAACTGTTTCGATATTTAGAAAATCAATTTCATCTTGGTAGTGCACTTCGTGAGTCATCCGACAGTCTCACTAACGAGCACGTCACTGGACCGGGGACACGCTGCCCTGGCCGCTGCAGTGACCCTCAGCCAGCGTGGGGTTGTATACTGTTTGGCGCAGGACAATTTTCTCTTGCTTTTAGATTCTTCATAGACTTCAGAGTGAATACTGATAGTCTCTTCAGTGAGTCTGTCAGTTGTTTCCTTTCATTCAAACGTCTCTGGAGAGGAAGCAATGGAGGGCTGCGAAAAAGAAAACCTACACTCCCTTTGACCGCCTTCCCAGGAGGTACACAGGGGCATGAATACTTGGATGGCTTCGCCTCGATCTGTCTGTCACAAAAATAAATAACTGTAGGACTGGTGCAAGGCTGTACTTTCTCTTGTTGCAAAAGCTACACACACACACACACACACACACACACACACACACACACACACACACACACACACACACACACACACACACACACACACACACACACATACTTTTACCCGCGCACTATTTCTTTCCAGTAACTTTCCTCCAGCCAATTCAGACAAATCCGCGACGCACAACCAAAGGAATAGAGAGAAAAGCAGAGATTCACAGCGCCATCCATTAGGACGCCGCAGCACAAACCCGGAGACACACCAGCGCCATCTATTGCCCGCGAGACACCTACATCAGGAGAGTGCGGCAGAGGGCTAATGGCAGAGACTTTGTTCCTCTAATGCCCTCGCTCTGTTCTACGGCTTCGAGGTTTCCGCCGCGTCCCGGGCCGGAGGGGACATTTAGGATACGATATTGACTTCTTTCCCGTGTGAGCGCCGCTTATCGCCATCCTGCCGAGCCCACGACGATCTAGCGTTAGGTATGGCAAAGATGCTTCCGTTGGAGAGGTTGGGAAGGAACTAGGGAAAGGGATGATGGGGGTTAAGATGAAGAGAATGCCAAGGAAAACCACTAAAGGGAAAGAGAATGTCATAAGGGGATGACGAAGAGAAGGAAGAGATAAACATGTGTGTGGAAAAGATAACTGAAAAATTAAAGTTAAGGTAGAGTAGAGAAAGAAGATGCAAAGTGGAGCAAAAAAAGGGCATGATAGCGAAAAACCTTAACCCCTCGGATAAGGATTTCCTACAAGAAGACATTACCAAGCTACGGGAATAGAACAAAAAGTGGCTGCTACCATTCAATGAAGAAATATGTAAAGTCATGCACATTGGGAGGGGATATCCAGCATACAAATACCACATGGGAAACACTCCACTATCCAGAACAGAGGCAGAGAAGGACCTGGGACTATATGTTACCAGGCTACCAGTAAAGGCGAAGTCTGTACCAATCGCAGCGGACGGGTTGAAAGAGTGAAAATATTAAGAGAACTCCTGAATGTTATTTGTGGTTGCCTGATTGATTGATTACGGCTTACGTCCCGGCGCCGTCAGCTGGTGAAAGGTGAGTAAGCGAGTTTGATGAAGAAATAAGAGGAAGAACCGATTAGAAAGAAAAAAAAATACGTTCGTGTGTGTGTGTGTGTGTGTGTGTGTGTGTGTGTGTGTGTGTGTGTGTGTGTGTGTGTGTGTGTGTGTGTGTGTGTGTGTGTGGGTTCTTTCTTTTCTCCGTGGTAATTTGAATGTTTGATCTCAACCTTCCAAGTCAAAGAACTCTCTCTCTCTCCAACACACACACACACACACACACACACACACACACACACACACACACACACACACACACACATACACACCGATAATGACCTTCCAAGCAATAATTGATTCGGTGTTGGTTTTGTGTGTGTCAAACAGACTTTCAACCTTTTACCTTGAAAATCATTTCAGAGGAGGAAGAAAAGTTTGTCAAATAGCATAAAAAATGACAATCCAGTGTTTCTGAGGTTTTCATTTCACAATTTGTTTTGTTTTTTATCTGTGGCAGGCCGAAGAGACAACAAACAATACAGTAAAGAAAACAAACAACATTAAAAGGAAGTGAGATACGATTGCTTCAAGCCCTCAACGCCCTGACCCAAACCCCTATAAAAAAAAACGAAACAAATCTATGTAAATCTATTATTAAAAAAATAAATAAAAAATCTATGTGGACGATACAACAAGTGGAAGCACGAAACCAATAAAAACAACAGTAAGCATAAAATCCCACTTCCTCCTTTCCTACGTCTTTTGCGAAACATAAGGAAGAGGTTGAAGACACGACCATTAAGAAACAAAAAAAAATACAGCTCACCGTTTCCTCCTCCACGTCGGTCCATAGCCTCCGGACAAACAAACTATTATATCAGTCATGAGTATCCAGGTCACAAACTCATGTCGCTACACAAACACACTCACACACTCTCAAACACGCTGCCAAGTAGAGGCTTCAGAGACGAGAGGTACTTTTAGGAACCACTAAGATGAATACCAAAGACCATCAAAGTCCCTTAACCACGCCTCCATGATCCTAAAAAATAGCGGTTATGCTCTACGCACTAACGAAGGAGAGCGATTGTGACAGCCCTCGAAGGGGAATGACCTGGGGAGATCCGGAGAGAGGGGAGGATGCACGGGAGGGAAGGTAGGAGTGAGGGGATGGAGGGGAGTGAGAGAGGAATGACTGAGGAGGAAGACGCCGAGAGGAAAGTTTTCAAAAGGTCACTGAACGGAGAGAGGACGACGAGGATGAGGAAGAAGATGAGGAAGAGGAACAAAAATGAGGTTGAGGAGAAGTTGGAAATAAAATTGTGATCATCATGGACCAGGATATTATGAACTAGATACGAAAAATAAGGTCAGGATATGTGTGTGTGTGTGTGTGTGTGTGTGTGTGTGTGTGTGTGTGTGTGTGTGTGTGTGTGTGTGTACGCCTATCCCCATTTCCTTATTCATGATGCAACTCCTGCCCCTTTCTCATTTGACCTGTGCCACCTGTACACACCTGCACGTCTGACAACAGGCTATAATATTATAAAACAAGGACAAGGCGAAACATTTAAACGATCAATTAGCACAGACGCTAATTAGAAAGAAACCCTTAGCCAGATAAGATTAACTTATGAGATAATTCACTACTACTTCAAGACTGATGATGACAGTTATACCATAGATGTTAATTTCAAGAATATATTTGCTGGTTGTTCTGCTTATATGGATAGGCTTACGAGAAGTGACACTTTGAGGAAAACATTAACTAGAGATGCTATTTTTGAATGGCAGTTACTGGAGGTGATAATTTACGGAAATATTTCATGCAGGAGTTAATCTGAAGAAAAAAAGTTTATACAGGTGCTATTTTGAAGGTTGTAATTACTTTCCTTGTGAAGTTGAACAGAAGCGTCATCAAAGCGGCAAACAAAGGGAGTTAGAAACATAAATTTACCCCACACTGGCCTCCTCCGACTGAAAGGGAATTAGAAACAGACTGAAAGGGCATTAGAAACTGAAGAGACTGAAACTGAAGAGACTGAAAGGGCATTAGAAACACAAATTTACCCCACACTGGCCTCCTCCGACTGAAAGGGAATTAGAAACAGACTGAAAGGGAATTAGAAACTGAAGAGACTGAAAGGGCATTAGAAACACAAATTTACCCCACACTGGCCTCCTCCGACTGCTCCTCAATTTACAATGGCCACGCATATAAATGTCTTGAGGTCAGAACGGTTTCCGGACGCGTTCATAACCTGGATGACGTTAGAGGCACGCAAACAGTCAATTAAGCAATGGCAAGGGACACAAGTGAGTGAGAATGTATCCCGTCTCGACTTCCGCGTTTTATTACCCTCCACCACTTCCCTGTTATTACTGAATTGCGAAACGGCTGTTTGTTGAAGATTGAAAATATAACACAGAATAATACATTGCTTCACTGGCTACGTTGATCTTTCCAAACACAAAATATAAAACAATAATCAAAATAAAATGAGGTCAAACCCGATGTTACTCGTTTTGTTTCAGTGAGACCTTAACTACAGAGAAGCAATAACGACCTCATAATCCCAACACAGGAAGAGCCGACCAACATCTAAATAATAAAAGAAAATAATCAAGGGAAAAGTTTAAATCCGTGTCCCTTGTTTTCCTCCAATGAAGGCTCACAAAGAAGCAATATCGTTCTCATAATCCGAGATGAAGGACGAGCGGCGGAGGAAGACGTAATAATCCAGGAGGTCACGGCTGCTCGACGGTAAGTAATAAGAGGAGGAAGGAATGCACACAACACCTCGAGCCTCTGCAATGAACTGAGCTATGAAGAGACGGCGCCTCAGGTGTCCCCTAGGTGACTCTGGTAAGCGGCCACGTTTCTTGGTGAGGACAGACGAGGAGAAAAGAGGAGGAGAAGGAGGAAGAAATAATATATGAAGACCAAATAGAAAAATAATGAATAAAAGGACGAGAACGACGATAAAGTGGAGGAGGAGGAGGAGGAGGAGGAGAGGGGAGGAGGAAGGAGAGGAGAGCAAGTACAGCACAAACCTAATAAAGCAAAACACTTCTTAAACACACACACACACACACACACACACACACACACACACACACACACACATACCAGGTCGACCCCAACTAAGATTAACGAGACGGATGAAGTGTAGATGGGGCGAGGCGGACAAACCTTCCTTCAGAGTCCTATTCGCCTGAAGGAAGCGAGTCCAGCCCTGCGACGCTTCATCCCGCCTCGTTAATCACACAGGGCAGGAGCAGACCGTCACGCCCCATGCAACAACCTTCCCGCCGGGGTGAACAGACGCAGCTATCCCGTCACTCAAAGAGGATCCGCCACCGGGCTTAGATTACAGCTATTCATTATGACCCTCTGCGCAGCGAGTCCTTTGAGCTTAGTAATTATGAGGCAGGTATTTGTCTTGCTCTCCATTTTGACTGACCTCATTAAAGCCAGATGTCTAAATCACACAATGTATAGACACGATATGGGAATACACGCACACACACGAACAAACGCACCCCCCCACACCCACGCAACCCCCCCCCCCTCCTCAATACAGGCACACACATACCATCATATTAATCATCATACAAATAGAACAATCATGCATGTCAGAATAAAATGAAAATATAGTCCGGAGCTTCAGAAAACTGCTCCTTCACTTCCCATTGAACAATAGATTAAGTAAAATTTGGCTTTGTTAGATTCATCCTCCTATAATTCAACCATTGCATCATTTTCTCCTACCAACCACAAATTTCCTTTCCTCCCTCCACTCC
This sequence comes from Eriocheir sinensis, assembly GCF_024679095.1. NCBI lineage: Eukaryota > Metazoa > Arthropoda > Malacostraca > Decapoda > Varunidae > Eriocheir > Eriocheir sinensis. The sequence continues at coordinate 2,948,718 of NC_066543.1, forward strand.
TATCATTTTCACATCCTTCTCTCTCCCTCTCTTCCGCCCTTCCTCCTAACCCACTTCCCTCCTTCCTCTCCCTTCTAGGCGTCATATTACTGGATGAAGATATAGACAAAGTTCACATCATTCCTTCTGAGTCTAATTGTGTCAACGTCGAGAGAGAGAGAGAGAGAGAGAGAGAGAGAGAGAGAGAGAGAGAGAGAGAGAGAGAGAGAGAGAGAGAGAGAGAGAGAGAGAGAGAGAGAACAACAATAACAATAACAACTATAACAACAATAACAACAACAGTGGTAACAACAACAAAAAGAGGTGGCTTCAGAAACGGACCCAGCAGCAGGCAGGACCACACCTCACCTCACCGAGCACGCGACCCCCCCCACCCCACCTGACTCACTCACAGGACGTCAGGTTACCGAGGGAGATCAGAGGAGGGGAAAGACGCCGGTGTGGATACTGCTCCCGCCCCGGCCACACAACCGAGGCGTGCTACGGCCGTGCTGCTGACCATCGCCAGGAAATGCTGCTCAGGAGAGTCCTGACGGAAGGCTTGGGGAGGCAGCAAACTCTCCACCCTCAGCAGCCCTTTCAGGACACCCAGCAGCCCCCCACCTGGCAACATCACCAACAACAGCCTGAGCTTCACCGCATCTGGCCCGCCCCCTCGTGGCAGGGCAGACACTAACACGTCTCGCCTCAACACCACACCTCCCTGCCAAGCCAACGCGAGGCGGCGAGGGCATGGGCACCTCACCCGGCATCTCACCGTCGTGTCGGCCAATGTCAGGGGAATGCGCACAAAATTAATGTTGACGACCTCACCCACAATTTTGTCCTGCGCCATCGAGCCGACGTTGTTGCTGTGACGGAAACGTGGCTCACTGAGGAGGTGGAGCCAACGTTTGGCAAAATCCCGGGTTATTCCCACTGGGTGAGGAAGGACAGAGAGAACAGAGCAGGCGGAGGCGTGGCTGCCTGCTTTAAGGACTGCCTAAATGTACAGAAGCTCGAGGTGACGCTGCCTCACCAAACGGAAGCTCTATTTTTCAGGGTGGCACTGACGGACAACAGTGGTCTCCTCCTCTGTGTCATGTACCGCCCCCCTAGGCAAGGGCGGGCTCCTCTGGATTGCCTGACGGAGAAGCTCGACACCCTGCTCCTGCGTCACCAGTGCTCCCACGTGATGGTGGTGGGAGATCTTAACTTCCACCTGGAGCAGGGAGCCTTCGATAACTTACTGACGGTGCAGGGTCTGGTAGACCACGTAACCTTCCCCACACATGAGCGAGGAGGGCTACTGGACCATGTGCTATCGGACCTCCCCGAGGCCAGCCTCCGCTGTCAGCAGCTGGGGGCAGTGGGCAGCTCTGACAATATGCCGTACTGGCTCAGGTTGAGCTGACCACAGAGAGGGAAGACGCAGTCCCGCGCACCATCTGGCTTTGGGAGAGGGCCGACTGGCCGTCAATGAGACACGCCGTGGAGGACACGGACTGGGAGACCCTGTTGGTTGGGGACGCCGAGGCCAAGGCACGGGCTCTCGCCACTAAGCTCCTTGCCCTCCAGCAACAATATGTCCCCAGCAGGGTGTACCTCGCCAAGCCTAGTAACCCCGCTTGGTTCGGTTTCCGTTGCCGGGTTGCTGCCGAGGCCAAGCATGCTGCCTGGGAGAGGTACAAGCGTCATCCGTCACGTCAAAATAAGGTCCAACACCGGGAGGCCTGCAAACGGATGACAGCTACCTGCGCGTGGGCGAAGAGGCGACAGAGAGGAACAGCAGCGAAAACTTTGCGGCCCAGGAGTTGGCAACAAAACCTGGTGGAGTCTCGTTAAGGAGCGGCAGGGGGCTAACCAACCCCATGCCGTCCCTCCACTCACCAGGCCTGACGGTTCCACAGCCACAAGCAGTGGAGACAAAGCCTCGCTCCTGGCTGAACTATTCGCCAAGAAAATGAAGGTTGGTGACCCGGGGCGACCCGCACCTGTGCTGCCACAGGAAACCGACCGTGTTGTCTCCTCTGTGTCGGTGACGGCAGGGCAGGTTGAGCGGCTGCTCAGCACGCTGGACGCAGGTAAAGCCGTTGGCCCGGATGACATAAGCCCACGCCTCCTCAAAAATTGTGCCAAGGAGCTCTCAGGTCCTCTCTCCGCCGTCTTCACGTCTTGCCTGAGGGAGTGCAAGTGGCCTTCACTATGGAAGGAGGCGCGTGTGGTTCCGGTCCACAAGAAAAAATTCGAGGTCCGAGCCCAGCAACTACAGGCCTATCTCCTTGCTTTCTGTGGTGGGCAAAGTGCTGGAGCGTGTGGTGGCTGCAGTCATCTGTTAGCATCTGAGTGAGAGCCATCTCCTCTCAGATAGACAGTTTGGCTTCAGGCCTGGCCGGTCCACCGCGGACCCCCTCCTCCTCCTCTCCAAGGATTGGCAAGACGCACTGGATGAAGGCCTGGACACACTCGTGGTAGCCCTGGATATTGCTGGAGCCTTTGACAGGGTTTGGCACGCGGGGCTCACTGAGAAGCTTCGCGCCAAAGGTGTCCAGGGTGCCATACTGATGCTGCTCAAGGATTACCTCCAGGGGAGGACCCTTCAGGTGGTGATCAACGGGCAGTCATCAAGGCCTTCACCAGTGCATGCCTCAGTTCCACAGGGTTCCGTGCTTGGTCCAATCCTGTGGAACATATATATCGACGATCTCCTCCGGCAGCTATCGGCAGTGTCAGCCTACGCCGATGACTGCACACTCTCCCGCTATTACTGCCGCCCCGACAGCCAGCGCGCCGTCGAGGAGATCAACAGGCAGCTCAGTCTGGTGGTGCAGTGGGGAGAGGAGTGGCAGGTCACCCTCGCCCCGGAGAAGACGCAGGCCATGGTCATCTCACGGTCCCCAGACGCCTCTCGAGCAGTCTCAGGCCAGCTGCGTCTTGGAGGCAAGAGTCTGCCCCTCCAGGACCACATCAAGGTCCTGGGAGTGACTGTGGACTAAAGCCTGCGCTTCAACCTCCACGTCCGAGCTGTTGCACGCCAGGCCTCCCTGCGAGTCTCTGCCCTGCGAAGAGTAGCGGGATCCCTCGACCCACGGGGCATCCTCACTCTCTTCAAGGCACAGATACGTCCGTATCTGGAGTACGGTGGCCTGTGCTGGATGGCGAATGCTGCCACCCACATGCAGAGGCTCGACGCAGTGCAGCGACGAGCACTGCGTCTGGTGGAGGCCAGCGAGCACCTGGAGGAGTCGTCTGCCACTGTGACATCGCTGGAGCACCGCCGTGATGTCTCAGCACTGGTGGTGTGTCACAAAACCCAGGTGCAGAGGGTTCCCCACCTCAGCAGCTTGAGGCTCCCTCCACGCGCTGCTCAGAGGTTCACCCGGACTACACTCTCCGGTGACCAGCTCGTGGAGGTGCCTCGATCACACTCCAGGCAGCACCAGCGCACATATACAGCCAGGACCACACGCCTGTGGAACATGTTCACGGCAGCCACTCCCCAAGTGGAGAACATGAGCACGCAGCAGGTGAAACTGGCTGCTCACAGGTGGCGTGAGGGACACCCAAGTGCGCTAGTGCTATAAACTATAAATATAAAGTGACAAACTGACATTATTCCATATTGTTTTTACATGTTTTTCTTTACTTTTTCGTATTTTGTATTTGTATGCTTGTATGTTTCAGCATTCGACAATTCAATTTGTCCCATACACAGGCTCTTAGAATAATTATACCAAAAAAGTGTAATTTTGAGCCTCCTTTTTCTGTAAAAATTTGTTTAAATAAAAGAGAGAGAGAGAGAGAGAGAGAGAGAGAGAGAGAGAGAGAGAGAGAGAGAGAGAGAGAGAGAGAGAGAGAGACAGAGAGACAGACACACAGACACACACACACACACACACACACACACACACACAAAAAAAAAAAAAAAAAAAAACCACATACGCCATCCCACACAAACACGAAAAAAAAAGTACAGCCTATCACCATAAGTTCTACATGATCATGCTGTTCCCTTCCCCCTCTCTCCCCTCCCCTTCCACACAACCGTTTCCACGCACAGCAGCAAAGTAGGCAACCTTTCACACATTTTAATTCACCCACTCACACCCACATCCACACACACACACACACACATATACACACGTACACCCCCTCCCACCCTACACACACACATCCCCCAACAAACACTAATGAATGAGCAGCGTTGTGCCAGCGGGGAAATAAAACACTCCGATGAAAGGGCGCGTCGTAAATCAGAGCGTCCACTGCCTGCGCGGCGTGAACCTCCTGCAGAGGAAGCGCGCCGCCGCGGCCGCCCTGCATGCCTGTGTGCGGGCGAGCGCGAGTGATGTTTGTGATCAGGCAGTCCCGCTTCGTTAGTGATTCGAGTAAACAGAACATAAAGAACCAGAGAAGTGACGAAAACAAATAGTAAGCCGGGAAAACGGTAAATAGAAAATACGAAAACACATATATCACAAACACATACAAGTAAATATGTAAATATATAAATATACGGAAAATACACAAATATATAAAACCATCCAATGTTTCATCAGTCAATTCCGCTACGTTTGTGACGGAGTAAACAGAACACAGAGAGGTAAGAAAAGTGACAAACATATTGAAATCCAAAAAAATAATATACAATTTAAATTGTGGAGTATATATTTTATAACTACACCCAGTAAAAAGACCGAAAGAAAATATTTACGGGGAAAATAATGCAAAAAAAAAATGTTCAGCACTGCGTATTAGAATTTACCTCATGGCTGTGCTTGCTGACTGGCGTTACAAGATTGCCTGTTACCTTCTCTTCTTTGCTGTCTGCTTGGTATAATAAAATACAAATTAAACCAATGCCAAAAGACACAACTGTTGGGAATTGGTCTTCTTACTTTCGCTCAGTTTTATCAATTTGGTTTTTTTTTTTATATAATTCATATTAACTTAATCTTCCGATCCTTAGTTTTACATTTTGTTTTAGTTCTGCTTTTCTTTTATATATTTTTTCTTCTTCTTCTTCCTCATCCTCTTCTTCCTCCTCCTCCTCCCCCCTTACAGCAATTTTCAGGAGCAATTTACGACAAATAACAAAATACTGGAAAAAGTTTGCGACGAAATGAAATCTTAAAAAATCTCTCTCTCTCTCTCTCTCTCTCTCTCTCTCTCTCTCTCTCAAAGATATGGATTCTAATAAACCTGTTTTATGCACCTTCCACATATTACGTCTTCTCTATCTTCAAATTTCCTTATCTTTAAATTGGAAAACATATAATCGCAGCCTTATAAACACACACACACACACATACACACACACACACACACACACACGTGACAGGACTTATGCAGGACGTAACTTCTGGCCTCCTCTCGTGTCTCCCATAAATCATCTCTGTTTACCTCTTCTCTCCCTCCCTCTCTCCTTCCCTTCCTCTCCCTACTCCTCCTCTTCCTATGTCAGCCCCTTTTTACTCCTCCTCCTCCTCCTCCTCCTCCTCCCGATCTCCATTACACTCCTTCCACTGTTTTTCTCTTCCTCTTTGACGTCTTTCTCCCCTTTTTCCTCTTCCTCCTCCTGCTCCTCCTCCTCCTCCTATTCTTCCTCTTCCGGATTCTCCTCCTCCATCATATCTCTCCCTCTTCGTTATTTTATTATCACTCGATTTTTATATTCTTTTATTAAATTTTCTCAACACTCTGATCAGTCAATCGCCATCCTAATTTTTTTTCTGTTTACAGTTTCGTTATATTTTTTGTAAGTTTTTTTCATTGTCATATATAAAGTGATAACGTAATTTACACCACTCAAAACACTCCATTATTGTCTCCATTCCCTTGACTTAAATTCTTAAAAACTAATTTGCTTCATTAGTATTAATTGCTTCATTAGAAAGAATGATACGATCAAAGAATGACACGACTGGTAACTTATATGAATGAGAAGCAAAAAGAAGCGAGTCGGAATGAGGTTAGGCTTATGCATGAGAGAGAGAGAGAGAGAGAGAGAGAGAGAGAGAGAGAGAGAGAGAGAGAGAGAGAGAGAGAGAGAGAGAGAGAGAGAGAGAGAAATATATGAGTGTAAAAGAGGGGAACACAGCGGCCGATAACTCATGGGTAAAAAGAGCCTCGTAAACAAAACATTTCACCGCGCCGGCCATACACGCGCCTGCAATACACACCTCCACACACACACACACACACACACACACACACACACACACACCTGTCCCGATACCTTCACTTACACGAATGCACAAAAAAAACTAAAAAAAAAAAAAATGAGTGAGTGAAACAAGACCTGAAAAACGCACGCATATGTAGGCAGCTGAACGGGCCAACAAAAAAGAAAAAAAAGAATACGGTACATTCGAGCTTTATTTTAACTTTTATTCTCAACAGGCGGGACGAGGCAGCTGGTTGGGTAACAAAAGCGAGGCGAGAAGCGCGGCGGAACGGCTGACAAATATTTTGTATTTTTATTTTTGGTTGTATTATGAAAAAAAAAAGAATACAAACTTTTTTTTTCAGCTGGGGTATATATTTCAGTCAACGATACAATCCTTTCGTTTTTCTCTCCTTTTTTTTTTTGTAACTAAGCTGCTGGGACACGTTCGGTAACTTAGGTTGACTTTTCTTTAGTAGTTTCCGGGTATGGCAGTGCACCCCTATATGGCTCTTTGTATGCTAGTTTACGGTACACCCTTTTCCCTTTTCCTTCCCGCAATATCTGAGTATTCCGAAACATCCGCGAGTTAATTCTATATAAAGTGAACGGCACCTTTGACTACCTTAAATTACATTACCTAATTGATGCTTTATATAAAAATAAAGACTGGCATTGCTATTATTATTTCTACATTGTTATTATTATTGTCTACTACTACTACTACTACTACTACTACTACTACTACTACTACTACTACTACTACTACTACTACTATTACTACTACTACTACTACTACTACTACTACTACTACTACTACTACTACTACTACTACTACTACTATTACTACTACTACTACTACTACTATATTCTTAGGTGACAAGCCTACTTAAATAAACTGGCCAACATATCAACCGGTAATGGAAAAAAATGCACAGGTGTTAGGCCTACTCTACGACAGTCAAGGTACGTTATGTTGATAAGACTTGTAATAATATATCGCGTAACAAGATGATGCTTAATACTAGAGGAAATATATAAGACACATCCATGAATACAAGAAAATTGATTCAAATGGGGTTTATATTTCAGTCAACGATACAATCCCTTCGTTGTTCTCTCCTTTTCTTTTTTGTAATTGTCTAAGCTGCTGGGACACGTTCGGTAACTTAGGTTGACTCTTTCTTTTCAAAATACTAGAGGAACTATATCATCATCATATCTTGTCACTCCACCACTGGCACCACTGGAGGGACCTTTCGTTTGCTTCCAGGAGATATTGGTTGGAGCAGCTTGGGCCCAACACACATCCATGAGTACAAGAAAAGTGACTCAAATGTTGGAATGAGTAAAAGATAAGGATGAGCTTTTAAACGGCCACCAGAACATCGACTTCGCAACCAACACGCCTTCAAAACGAGGAGAAAAAGAAGAAATAAAAAGCCCACGGTGAGGAGAGTTAAGAATAGCAAACTTGACTGCAGACTTCCGCATAATGAAAGAAACGTGAAGGGAAAAACCTCGAGAGAAAACAGCGTGAATCAACGTCTTTATTCAAAACGAAATTAAACTTCTTTTTATTACGCGCTTATGCAAACTTTCTAATATGTTTTTAAGTATTTTTTACTGTAAATTTATTTTATAGAAAGGTTCAATAACCGACTCAAATATTAACCGATGACATTTTTTCCCCTTTTAATATATAATTTATCTAGGGATCTTGAATGCAAAACTGAATCATACACACTAATCAAATCTTATATCAGAAATAGTTAATGTTAATGAGTGGTAATACTTACTGAGCTCCTTACCGTTCTGTTTGTGTGGCAGTCTGTTTGTAATCCCTTGTTTTTTTTCTGCCTTAATTCCTATTAGTGAAAAGCAGTGTTCGCCGATTATGCTTATTCACGTTTTTGGTGTCTATTTCTCTACATCTGTTTCTTCGTGTTTGTCAACCAGTCTGTCCTTGTCTGTTTCTCATTGCTCTACCTTTGCCAAATTGTTCATTGTGTTCGCCTGGTTGCATGTGTCTTTTCAGTGTTTTTTGGGGGCGTGTGCCTGGAAATGGTTGTCTGTAAATGTAAGTGTATGTAAATTTCTGGTAATGTCTGTCTGTAAATGGCAGTCTGTAAATGGCTGTCCGTAAATGTCTGTGTCTGTGAATGTCTCTGTCTGTAAATAGCTGTACCCGTCTGTTGAAGGTAATGTGTGTAGCTATGTGTGTTTTTACTTCGTTTTCCAGGTTGGCTGTATGTGTGGGAGAGGTGATGTTTGTCTGTTTAGCATTTCCTACTAGCTATTTGCGTCTGTTAAGTCTGTCCATGAAGTTATCTGTGTTATCATTCAGTGCTCTTCTGTGCTAATGACGGACTGAGAGAATAAAAAGACGAGATGCAATTAGAGACAGTCATGAATTTGATAAGCCTGAGAGAGAGAGAGAGAGAGAGAGAGAGAGAGAGAGAGAGAGAGAGAGAGAGAGAGAGAGAGAGAGAGAGAGAGAGAGAGAGAGAGAGAGAGAGAGAGAGAGAGAGAGAGAGAGAGAGAGAGAGAGAGAGAGAGAGAGAGAGAGAGAGAGAGAGAGAGAGAGAGAGAGAGAGAGAGAGAGAGAGAGAGAGAGAGAGAGAGAGAGAGAGAGAGAGAGAGAGAGAGAGAGAGAGAGAGAGAGAGAGAGAGAGAGAGAGAGAGAGAGAGAGAGAGAGAGAGAGAGAGAGAGAGAGAGAGAGACTGACGTCCTGTATAGAGAAAGAGTATGGGCCATATTTTTAAACATTTCTGCGCCCAAGAACACGTAATTTACTAGTCTTTCGTGGGAGTTTAGGGCATTTCCAGGGGTACTTTTATGACCCTGGTGGTAGTCTGAGCCTTCTTCTGTACCGTGAACCTAAAAGAACACTCATTAGAACTCGACTACCCTCCTTTTTAGCCTGTGGAAATAGTTGGTGTGAGGGGTGGGAGCATCTGACAATACCAACCTAAATCCCACCCACCAACCCACACACACACACACACACACACACACACACACACACACACACACACACACACACACACACACACACACACACACACACACACACACACACACACACACACGTGGAAAATAATGACGAAAAAAAAACAAACGCCCCAATTAAAGCGTAAAATCAGCTTTTTGTGAAGTGACGATCCATTGGGAGGAGAAGCGACAGAAAGGGAAAAGAAGACTGTAAGAAGTAGAAATAGGGAAAACAAAGGAAAACCGAAGGCAGAAAAGGGAAGCAGAGACGAGGAAAAGCGGGGAGGAAGGAGGTGGTGAGGAAGGCGGGAAGAGCAAGGCAAGGGAGGAGGAGGACGACGAAGAGGAGGAGGAGGAGGAGGAGGAGGACGAAGAGGAAGAGGAGGAGGAGGAGTAGGAGGAAAGGTTGGGGGCGTCTCTTCGCCTCGGCTGGCCGTCAGCAGAGGAACTAGTCGCTTTTAATCTAATAACTTCAGCTCATTTTCCTTTGACGCCATGTTGGTTCTTGGCTACACTGTTTACTAGAGGAGGAGGAGGAGGAAGAGGAGAAAGAGGAGGAGGGGGAGGAGGAAGAGAAGGAAGACGAGCAAAAGGAGGAAGATAGAGCCAGGGACAACGAGATTATAAGTGAAGGAGAAGGAGGAGAAGGGGGAGGAGGAACAGAAGGAAGACGAGCAAAAGGAGGAAGATAGAGCCAGGGACAACGAGATTATAAGTGAAGGAGAAGGAGGAGGAGGAGGAAAGAGAAGAGGAAACAAAGCAACTGACAACGATAAGGAAGGGGAGAAGAGAGTAAAGGAAGATAGGAGGAGGAGGAGGAAGAAGGAAAAGAGACAAGGGCAGTGAGAGGGAGGAGGAGGAGAGGAAGAAAGACAGAAGAGGGGAAGGGAACAAAAGGGGAATGACTGGGTGAGTGAGGCACAAGAGATAAAATAAGCAAATCGTCGTCATATTGTGATGGAAATTATATTATTCTCGCGCGAGGCACAATGGCGGGAGTGAACCAGGCGTCGCTGTATTATTATTATTATTATTATTATTATTATTATTATTATTATTATTATTATTATTATTATTATTATTATTATTATTGCTAGTAGTTGTAGTAGTAGTAATAGCATTAGTAGTAGGTAGTAGTAGTAGTAGCAGTAGTAGTAGTAGTAGTAGTAGTAGAAAAAAATATTAGTATCAGTGTTATTACAAGCACCACCATCAGTTATCATGTATTGTTTTTGCTATTACTTCTGACCTTTGTCCACCTCATATGTCAGTGTCATCATCCTCATCACCATCACGCATCATTATTTGCCTCCAGGCTCTCTACTCTGTGATGAAGAGCAAAGCAGCACGGCGGCCGCTCCATAATAAGCTTCAGGTGTGTACGAAAAGAGTCGGATCGGAAGTATCTATTATGGTGTTCGGTTCATTTCAGGCCGAGAAAGCGAGAGGGAGAGGCCGAGAGAGCGAGAGAGAGAGGCCGAGGGAGAGGCCGAGAGAGCGAGATGGAGAGGCCGAGAGAGCGAGAGGGAGAGGACGAGAGAGCGAGAGGGAGAGCGAAAGAGAGAAACATTAATGCCTCTTACCATCAGTGCAGAAACGACTAACTATTTATTTCTCTTAATAACAAAGAAGTACGTGATTTCCTTCTTTCCAATAAATGTAAACGTTGATGATGAAAAAAATATATATATGGACTCTCCTTATCAGAATTTGAAGGGGAAATTGCAGCTCATTTAATAACAAAAATATCAGTTGATGAGTTACACACAAAAACACATACACACACACACACAACTCCTCCCCACGCACACATCCCCCCTCCCCAACACACACACACACACACACACACACACACACACACACACACACACACACACACACACACACACACACACACAATATTCCCAACATCCCCACTCACACTGACAATAATCGGAAGAAAAATGTATGCCAGAAAGTCCTATTTTAAAAGGTAGTTGGTGTAAGACGCCTGAGCTACTTGGAACACTTTACCGATCACCCGAACAAGAGCAACGAGGGTCTTGGGGCACGCCGCAAGAGAGGAGCTGCAGCACTTCGGGAGCAGGGAGATAAGGGAACGCCAAGCCGCTTTCTTCAAGGGTCCTAAGCATCCACTACACCCTTCTCTCCCCTCTGCTCTCCCTTATCTAGTTTTTCGAGGTACATTTCAGGGAGAACAAGCCCCTCATTTTACAGTCTTTGCCTCGTCGGCGGAAACCTTTGCCTTGATGGCCACTTACCGACTTAGAAAAAAAGCCTCTTCATCCGTCCTCTATTTTTGCCCTCCCACTTCCTCCTCTTCGTTTTACCCCTCCTCCATTTCCTTCTCCTTTCTTCTTCTCCTTTTTCTTCTTCCTCTTATTATTATTATTCTTTTTCCTATTCTGCTCCTCCTCCTCCTCCCCCTTCTTGTCCTTCTCCTCCTCTTCCTTCCCCGATAGTTTTTCTCTTCCTCGTCCTTCTGTTCCTCCTTCCCCGGCCGTTTGAGCCCCACTCGTCCATCTCGTAAGAAGGCCAAAGTTGCTATTCTCCGGCCATTCAATATTCAGGTGAATCGTCAAGAGACCGGTCGAGGAAAATAGTAAACTCATACGTCGAATATTATTTAGCCGCTCCCGCAAACTTGACAACCTCGCTATGATGTTTAGAGTTCTACATAAATAAATAGAAAGATAGATAGATATTGACAAACAGTTGCGTAGATCGACGGGTTGAGAGACCATAGTTACCGTTAAAATATTGAATACTTGAGACAGGATCCGACTCTTCAAAAAAATACCAACGTTGAAACAGCAAAAAACATGTTCTTAATGTTCAACCCATTGGCCGTTTACCTGGCTAATACAACAATAGATAAAGCAGATAGAAGGTAGAAGGAGAGCTTGAAGACGCGGACAGAATACATGTTGATCTCAAACGAAATATAGAAAATCTCTCAGTGATTGAATATATTAACACGAGGAAAATTTAATAAAAAAAAGGCAAAGGGAAAAGAAAGAAGCGAGTGGGCAGGAGGAAGAGGAAGAGAACGAAGAGGTTTCGGAAGTGGAATTTAACAAACATATGGAGGAAGAGGAAAACGGACAGAAAAGTGGGAGGAGGAGGAAGATGCGGAGGAGGAGAATGAAGAGGAGGAATAGGAGTAGGAGTGGAGAGGAGGAGAAGAATGGAGAGGAAAAGGAGGGCGAGAGCGAGGGGTAGGAGGAGAAGGAGGAGTAAAAGAAAGAAGAAAAAGAAGAGGATAAGGATGAGGACGAGGAGAATTAGGATTAGGACGAGGAAGCAACAAGAGGCAACACACCTGTCGTTAATCTCCCCAAACTTGCAGCGTGAACACTCCTCCCTGCGAGACATTACTGTGCAGAAAATTAAACTGATCTTTCTTCGTCACGACCCCCAAAGTTCATTAAGTTTTAATGGCCTTCTGAGCGGAGAAAAAGGACGAGGCGACGAGGGCTACGACGATGGAGTTGGTGGTGGACGGGAGAAAAAGAGTTAAGGAGAAAGTGGAAAAAAATAGAGGTTTTAATCCTATCTCTTGATGTCTAGAAGAAGTTAATTGAAGAAAACCGGATCACTTAAAAGACGCCCGACGAGTTGAAGGCAAGAAAGTACGGGAAGAAAAGGTGATGAAAGAGTGAGAAGACAAGGTTTCTTTTATCACAGTGATGGAGAGAAATGTCCAAAACAAGTAACATGAAGAAACGATTCACTAGAAGACATTTAACGGGTTGCAAAGAGGAATACAAAGAGACACAATTGAGAGAGAAGGAAAGGAAAGAGAAGACGGCGCTTGATAAAGGAAAACGAAAACAAGAAGACAGCTCAGAGAAGAGGAAAGGGAAGACAAAAAGGACGATTGAGAGAAAAGGAAAGGGGAAAAAGTCAGACATGAAAAAAACATAAAAAAGAGCAGAACATAAATGGCAAAGAAAACGTAAAACAGGAGAGGGAGACGAGGAAAGAGGCTAGAAGATTTAAGAAGAAGTAGGGAGAGAGGATGCAGAAGACACAGGTGACACAGAGAAAGGAAGAAGGAAGGAAGGAAGGAAGGAAGACAAGATAAGAATGTGAGGGGAGACGTGAGAGGAGACAAAGGGAAGACACGACAGATAGACAGACAGACAGACAAACAGACAAAGGCAAGGATAATATGCAAGAGAAACAAAGCTGCAGATGTTAGCGAGAGAGAGAGAGAGAGAGAGAGAGAGAGAGAGAGAGAGAGAGAGAGAGAGAGAGAGAGAGAGAGAGAGAGAGAGAGAGAGAGAGAGAGAGAGAGAGAGAGAGAGAGAGAGAGAGAGAGAGAGAGAGAGAGAGAGAGAGAGAGAGAGAGAGAGAGAGACAGAGAGAGAGAGAGAGAGAGAAAACATGAGTATTTAAATGCATTCGATAAGGACTTTTTTCTCCTCTTCAATCTTTTCGCCATTATTCCCCGCTACCATCTGAGCCAGGCTAGATAGTTCTCTCTCTCTCTCTCTCTCTCTCTGCTCAACTTTTGGAGAGAGAGAGAGAGAGAGAGAGAGAGAGAGAGAGAGAGAGAGAGAGAGAGAGAGAGAGAGAGAGAGAGAGAGAGAGAGAGAGAGAGAGAGAGAGAGAGAGAGAGAGAGAGAGAGAGAGAGAGAGAGAGAGAGAGAGAGAGAGAGAGAGAGAGAGAGAGAGAGAGAGAGAGAGAGAGAGAGAGAGAGAGCGCATCAGACATACGACAGAAAATAGTCTGTTTGTTAGATATTTGTTGTCAGCGCTGAACTGTTAATAAATAGGAGGAAAGGATGGAGGAGTAGAAGAAAGAGGAAAGGGAGAAAGCGAAGGAGGAAGGAAAATGGAAACAAAGGAATATGGACATGGACGAGCAGGCCGCAGAAGGTCTATTAGCTCATTGCGAGGCTGCCTGCTTTTAGTGGCATAATTAATCCGTCTGCTACAAGAGAGACCTTCGGAAAGGATTAAAGCACTTCCGTACGTACTCGTGGATACGTTTAGCTCACTCCTGACGCAGCAAAGTGACGATCAGTGCTATTCTTAAAAGTGATTATTGCTTTCGAAGTGACTATTTCTAAAGGAAGCCTGTTCCAGTGGCGGACAAGTCTGTTAGAAAAGTAACACATGACTCGCTTCGAATTGTTTTATTGTTGTTTCTTGATCTCCGAGGAGGAGGAGGAGGAGGAGGAGGAGGAGGAGGAGGAGGAGGAGGAGGAAACATGGAAACATGGAAATGCAGGCAACAGAAAGCCTATTGGCTCATTACGAGGTCGCCCGCTTGGGTGATTTAATCTGCTCGACCGCCACTTGGGGCTTGGTGAGCAGATGAAAGCACCTCGATATTGAGGAGCAGATGGAAGCCCCTCGTTATTCAGTTTACTCCTGACGCAGCGAAATGACGGTCGATTCTATATTTGAAGGAGTTGATGGTATTCGCATTTACTACTTCTGAGGGAAGATTGTTCCAGTGGCGGATGACTCGGTTTGAAAAGAAACTCCTTCCAATGTCTGTGTTACATCGACTCGACTGAATGGGTAAACCGTTATTTCTAGTTCTTGAGTTGGTTTGCAGTTCAAAGAATTTGGAGTAATCGACGTTATTGAACTTTTTTAGATACTTGAAGACTTGAATCATATCCCCTCGTAGGCGTCTTTTCTCCAATGTAAAGAGATTGAGTCGCTTGAGTCGTTCCTCGTACGGTTGAGCCCTGAAGGTTGGAATCATCTTTGTGGCGCGTCGTTGAATCCTTTCCAGTAAAGCAATGTCCTTTCTGTAATTGGGAGACCAGAACTGCACTGCATACTCGAGGTGCGGTCTTACCATGGAATTATACAAGGATAGCATCACGTCTGGTGTTTTACACTCGAAGTTCCTCGCTATGAACCCGAGCATAATGTTGGCCTTGTTGTATGCTTTTTACAGTGATTCGCGTGTTTCAGGTCACTGCTGATAGTGACTCCAAGATCCTTTTCCTCATGCATCGCTTTCAGATGTCTCCATTCATTATGTATGTTTGGTTACTATTTTGGGACCCAATGTGCATGACTTTGCATTTGTCAACATTAAAAGACATTTGCCATTTTTCCGACCATTCGATAATGTGATTGAGGTCTTTCTGAATGATTTCGCAGTCGGTCTTTGTGAGGGCATCTCCACCCACCTTGGTGTCATCTGCAAATTTCGATATTGTGGATTTCAGTCCTGATTCTAGGTCATTGATATATATGATAAAGAGGATGGGTCCCAGTACTGACCCTTGAGGCACTCCACTAGTGACTGGAAGCTAATCGGAAGGCTGTCCGTTGAGTAGTACTCGTTGTTTTCTGTCGGTGGGCCAATCTCTTATCCACGCGATCAGATTGGCTCCGATGCAGGTATATAACATCACTGGGGATGTGGGCATGTTCTTATATATACCTTGGAAGAAGTCTAATAAATTCGTTAGGCAGGAGCGCTTGTTTCTGAAGCCATGCTGGGTGTCGGAGATTATATTATTGTTTTCTAGAAACTTTCGAGTATTTTTCCTGCCACTGATGTCAAACTTATGGGCCTGTAGTTTAATGCAACGCCTTTTTGAAAATCGGTGTTACGTTCGCCATCTTCCAGTCTTCCGGGACCTTGTTTAGTTGAACTGACCGGTTGAATATGGTAGTGAGTGGTTGAAGAATTTGTTGTTTAAGCTCTTTTAATAACACAAACTGTCTTTACTTCTTGGTCGCATATTGAGTCAATTTCCAGCGGCGTGATCTCACTCGGGAATGGTTTCGATGTCCTCGACTGTGAATACGGATGCGAAGTTACTGTTGAGGATTCTGGCCATCTGTTTACTGTCCTGAGTTACAGATCCAGTCTCGTCTGTCAGAGGAGAAAGAGGAAGAGGAGGAGGAGGAGAGGGAGGAGGAGGAGGAGGAGGAGGAATGAGTAAATGAAGAGGATGAGGAAGATAATTATGCAAAAAACAAGGACAAGAGATAAGTAAAAAATAAAACAGCAGAAAGAAGATAATCAAGGAAAAAGGAGACAATTATCGAAGCGATGAAAAATAACGGGAGAGTAATAGGAGGAGGAGGAGGACGAGGAGAAGAAAAAACACAAAGAAAAAGAAGACAAGGAAGAAGAGGAGGACGAGGAGGAATATAAGAAGGAACGAGGTAAGATCGAGCAGAAGGAAAAGAAGGAGGAGGAGGGGAGGAAGGAGCAGGAGGCGAAGGAGCAGAGGAAGAAACTGGAGGAGTAGGAATAGGAGAAGACAGGATGCATCGGGTTCTCTCCGGAAACTCTGCGACGAGAACTTGTCTGAAACTTGCGCAGAATGTGAAGTTTGGGCCTCCGGCTTCCGAGCGGAGGCGGGGGGCGGGGGGGTGAGGATGCGTGGTGGTGAGGGAGTCCACAGGCAATGAGGCACATTAGGATTAGTTAGGCGCGGAGTCTGCTGAGGGCGGCGAAGGCTGAGACAGGTAAACACTTGGGAACCTAAACCAATTAACTTGATATCCAGTGTCCTCGAATAGAGCGGAGTGAAGCGTCGCCAAAGAAAGCTCAACTCTAAGACAATAAATATACGATAAACAAAAATTTAAAGACAAAAATATGGACAGTGATTAAGTAGGTGTAATGATATAATACAAAACAATGTGCATCCTGAATAAGAAGGAATAAAAAGGATGAGAGAGGGAGGCAGAGGAGGAGGAGAGATGGGTAAAGGGGAGGAGAGAAAAAGGAAAGGAGGGAGTGAAATGTGCGTGAGAGAGAGAGAGAGAGAGAGAGAGAGAGAGAGAGAGAGAGAGAGAGAGAGAGAGAGAGAGAGAGAGAGAGAGAGAGAGAGAGAGAGAGAGAGAGAGAGAGAGAGAGAGAGAGAGAGAGAGAGAGAGAGAGAGAGAGAGAGAGAGAGAGAGAGAGAGAGAGAGAGAGAGAGAGAGAGAGAGAGAGAGAAAAAAATGATAGTACTAAACTAACGGATGACAGTTTACGGAAAAAGATACTGATAATAAATGAAACAAAATGAAGGAAAATGAGAGGACAAAAAACGACAATATGAGAGTAAAGGAAAGATAAAATAAAGAAATAAGGCGAGGGAAAGAAAGAGAAGACGTGAGGGGGTGAAAACTTACGGTCAAGGGAATAAGGGAAGAGAGGGATAGAGGAGAGGGAAAAGGAAGGAAAAAAAAACAGGGGAGGGAGGGGGTGAGAAGAGGAGAAAAGAGGAAGAAAAATAAAAGCTGAGGGAAAGGGGGAGAAGATAATGAGGAGGGAGTAACATGAGGGGTGGGAGAATGAGGGAGAAAGAGAGGAGGAGGAAGAGGGAGAAGAGGGGAAGGATGAGGAGGAGGAGGTGAGGAAGAATTAGGGAAAATAGGAGGGTGATTTTAAAGGGGAAGAAGGGGATGATGATGAGGGGGAAGAAGGGAGACAGGTGTGGGGTGGGCAACATCACACCTGCCACGCAATCAGAACGAGACGCGGCTTCCCAATTACCTGGTGAGCAGCGGAGAAGTCTGTCTGTCCACCTGGGCCCCAAACTTTTCCGCCCAAATATTGAAGCTGCATGATTTGTTTCTTTTTTTTTTCACTTTCTCGCCTTTCCTTCTTTTTTTTTTTACTAGCCTCTCTTTTCCATACTTTCATTTATTTTACTTTCTCATTTTTATTGCTTTCTCTTATTTACTTCCTCTTTTCCTTACTTTCCTCCTCTCATTCTGACGTTTTCTCTTTAACTTGCTTTTTCTCTCTTTCGCTCTTCTTTCTTTTTTTAGTTCCTCTCAGAAAACAAAAACAAAAATGTCGAGGTATTTTTTCGACACATTCTATTATAACACACACACAAAAAGAACAAAAATGAAATCCTGAACCTCAAAGCACTTAACATTCAACAACAATAACAATAACCAAAACAAGTAACATCCCCAAAGAAACAATCACAATATAAAAAAGAAACCGTCACAAACACACAAACAAACTCGAAAACGAAAAGCAAAAACGATCAAACCGGAGAGGGAGAAGAGAAAAAAGGACACACAAACGATGCCCGACTAATCCATCTCCTTCCGCCAGTCAGCCCTCGACCCTCGCCCTAAAGACACGAAGTCACGCTCGCCCCCGCATAAACAGCCATTCCCGAGAACCAGCCGCGTGCAGTCCCATATGGCTCTTAGTCCGGCATTACACGGGGCCCTGGACGCTAAATGGGCCGTAAGCGAACATGTGGGGCAAGACGAGGAGGAGGGGAGGAGGAAGGAGGAAGAGAGAAATAGAGGCAGAAGAGGGAGTTAAGTAAAAACATGAAAGGAAATAGAAGGAGGAAGAAGTGGAAGAGGACGAGGATGAGAATGAGAAGTAGGTGGATGAATAAAGAAGAAATGGAGGCAATGAGGGAAGTAAGGAGGAAAAGAAGGAAACGAGAATGAGATGTAAAGAGGAAAGAGAAAGTCGAGGAAAAGGAATAATATCAGAAAAAATGGATGACGTAGAAAAAAGGAGAATGAGAGAGAAAGAAGGAGGAGGAGGAGGAGGAAGAGTAAAGAGGATAAAATAGAAGGAAACGCAGTGAGTGGAGAAAAAAAAAGAGAAAAGGACAACGGGAGAACGAAGTGGAGTAAAAATTAACAGCGTATAAAGAAGGAGGAGGTGGAGTAGGGAGGATAGGTGGTAGGGAAGGCCGTAATTGGAGTTAGAAAGCAGGGGGAGGAGGAGGCGGTAAGAGGGGATGAGGGGAGGTAGAAGTGAGCTAAAAGTGACAAAGTGGTAAGGTAGATTAGGGGAAGAGGATCAGGTTAAGCAAGGGACAAAGGAAGTGAGTCAAAGGTGAGGGGACAACAGGTGGGAGGAGGAGGAGGAGGAGGAGGAGGAGGAGGAGGAGGAGGAGGAGGAGGGGAAGAATGAGTGGGAGAGGGAGGAGAAAGAGGAGTAGGGTGGCGCTATGTCCATCAAAGGAATGAAAGAGGAAAGATAGACAAGGGAGAAAGGAGAGAGGGAAAGACAAGGTAAATATAAAACAAGGAGGAAAAAGAGTAAAACAAGACATACAGTAAGAGAGGACTGAAGGAAGGAAGGCAGGAAAAGAGGAAAGGAAGGTGAGGAGGAAAGAAATGTTAGGGAGAAAGGGGAGAGAGGAAAATGTGACAGGGAGAAGGGGAAGGTAAGAAAGGAGGAGATACGATAAGACAATAATGTACGAAGGAAGGAAGAGAAAGGAGAGAGAAAAGTATATAAGGGAGGGGCGAGAATACAAAGGATGGATGGCATTGAGGAAGGAGAGAGTGAGGCCAACAATCCTAAAAGAGGGAAATACACAAGTAATATAAAACGACCGAGGAATCCGATATCATATGAACATTGAAAACAAATTGTATACACGGAACGACATAAAGAATTCTCACGTTCTGAATTCATATCATACTAACAAACAGAGTAACAAACATATATACTCTCTCTCTCTCTCTCTCTCTCTCTCTCTCTCTCTCTCTCTCTCTCTCTCTCTCTCTCTCAACACGATTCCTCTTAGTTTGGTTTCCTTTTAACTCCGATTTCCTTGTCATCAGTTGCGTCCAACCTTCGTGGAATATAATCTCGTTCCCTCTGGCAAAAAGACAGCCACAAAAAGAGAACAGGAAGAGAAGAGGAGGAGGAGGAGGAGGAGGAGGAGGAGGAGGTGGAAGAGAGGAGGAAGAGGAGACTGGAAAGATTGACTATCAGAATCCAGAGTATATTGCAGCAAGGAAGGAAGAGACGTGCCTGAGGGGAGAAGCTTTAGAGAAGGAGAAGGATAAAAAAAAAGGGGGAAAGGGAAGAAAAATGATACAATAGGCAACACGTGAAAGTAATGGGGAAGAGAGGAAAAGGAAGGCGAACTGCAAAAAGAAAATATATATAAAAGGAGGCAGAGAGAAAGAAGGAGGAGGAAGAGGAGGAGTAAAGAGGAAAACCTGGATATATGTTAGCTGGTCCCTGACTCTCATTTATATGATCGAAATGCATTGCGAAATCGGAGACAACTATTTCAAAACGGGGCAGTATGTGAAGTAGGTTTTCATTAATACTTCATGATATGGTCTTATTTTCAGGCGAGTTTTTATTTCATTTGTATAACATATGTCATTCCTAAAAGGACTATTTGATCTCCCTGTTGAAGCATGGTGGACTTTTACCAGTGTATTGTCGCAAGATGAAAATATTCTGTTCAGTGAGTAATTCATCATCTCATCAACGTTGGCCACACCTGACAACTTCATGACTGTTAGATACTGCTTGGAAATGCTTGTCTACTGAAGCATATATCACAACTGACAATGAATATACCACCACACCTAGAGGGTATTAAAATTACAAATAAAAAAAATCATTAAACACGCATAAGAAAGATAATGTATAGATTGTTTTTTCTTGGCATAAAAATCTTTGCACCAGTCTCTTTTCCTGTCGTGTGGATCTTGCGTAGGCTCTGCGAGATAGTGTTCCGGGAAGACGCTTATAAACTCATGTAGAGCAACAGCCTTTCGAGAAGACTAACCTTAATGCGAACACCGAGGGAAGCGTTGGGTTGGGTTGGGTTGGGAAGCGTTGGGTTGCCCTCCAGACCGCCTCAGGGGTCCGTGCGTCTGGCAGGCGGACGGATAAGCGTGTGTGAGGGACGGGAGATTTCCGCGTCTTTGTTTGGATACTTCGTTTTCTGTGTCTGAGTCTATTCTTGAGTCTTCATCTTCATGTGTCTGTCTGTATGTCTATTTTCCCTTGGTGGCCATTTCCTTCGCCCGTCTTTGAATGTCCGTCTGTCGATATGTTTACTAGTATCGACAAACTGATGCTATCAATAACTGAGGTTAAAGATGGGTAATTCCTTCCCAAGCAAGTCTGTCTTGGAGGGGCACTAATGGATATTGCGTACGGTATTAAGTATTTTATCAGTGAATTTGGGTTCGTATTATCAGACATTTTCGTCTCCCAAGAACAGCTATTTGACAAGGCTTTCGTAGGAGTTGTGGGCATTTCCAGGAGTAGTTCTATGGCCCTGGTGATAGTTTGACCCTTCTTCTGTACAATGAACCTGAAGAAACACTCATTAGAGCCCGACTGACCCCCTCTTTGACCTTTAGAAATACATGATGTGAAAAGCGAAAGTGTCTTGTAATACCGACCTAGATGTTCTCGTCGGGGCATTTCAAGGGCGATAGACGAAGAGAACCGAACCCTTTTGGCGTGGCTGTTTAAAGCGTCACGTCTTGGCTACATATCGCCACAAAATCAGCTTTTTTTTGCGTTAACAAAATAATCAAGTATCCCAAGAAACTAAATTATTCTCACAATGTTGACACTTTAGGTAAATATCGCTACAAGTTTAAAATAATTCGTATTTTGTTGGCTGTTCATGTAAATATTACTGCATATGATTATAGTTATAAATATATCTTAGAGTATATCAATAGTTTACGTAAATGTAAATGAAAAATAAAAATTTGTGGAAGTTAAACTAATTCATTGAATGATTTTATTCAGGAATACGAACTCAAAGAAAAAAAAATGAGGAAGAACACACAGACAGACAGACAGACAGACAGACAGACCGACCGACCGACCGACCGACAGACAGACAGACAGACAGACAGACAGACACACACACACACAAACACACACACACACACACACACACACACACACACACACACACACACACACATCCATGGCCGCACAAACCGGCAAGGGAGACTCCGTGCTGTAAGGTGGCCGAGGAGTCACTCAAAGTTTAGTTTTCGTCAGTGAATATTTAGTTTCCCGTCCACAAGGTTTTTACTTTCAGTAACCCGCGGCCTTTCTCAGGTGTCGCGTCCATTACGTGGGGAAGACGCATGTTAGAAGTAAAAACTAAACTATAAAACATCTGTTACCAAAGAGAAACAACATTTTGAAAGTCTTGGGAGGACAAAAGTAAGACAAATACATAGAGCAAATCAATACATGTCGGAGAGCATTTTGTGGATCTGGTCTGGATATATTATACGGACACTCATCGATAACGTATGCCTTGTGTTATCTTACTGACACCTGCACGCCCATAGCACTTAATGTCTCCTGCTAAGGGAACACACACTGCATTATCGTTAATGAAGACGTGTGTTTCCCTGCTAGAGGCTGCAAGGTTATACGTCTTTTACATCCTACCATGATATTGAGCCAAAGCATGAAGAAAAACAACGCGTGAGGAAAAGACGGACAAATGTTGACACTACCACGATATATACTGCGTGACAAGACGCTCCAACATATCAAGAATCCGTCATCAGTGGTCTAAAGTGAGACAATACAAACATATTAAAATGAAAATTCTTACGAAAAAACTGGTGAAATAAAAAAATAAAAGCGAGAACTGACTTTCTATACGAGAATACTTAAGGGAGCTGCAGACATGATGCTATAAATTAAGCCAGAGAAGGACTTTATGTTATTTACAGCGATTCACGGATGCACAGTCTCCTACTATAAATTATATGCGAATTCAATGTCCTTAGTATCTTAATTTCTATCACTTTTTTAGAATTGTTCGTAGTTTTTTGCTTTTATGAGTGTAGTTTCTCATTCCAGACTACCAACGATGAAACTTGATAATTTTAAACATTTCGTTATTAAGTTTTATCCTCAATAGCGTCGCCGATCGTTCTGCTCGTCTTACTGAAGCTGAGAACAGTCCCGTCTCTAAGTTCCACCTCGTCTAACTCTCCGCCAGGTTGTGCTAAAGGGTTAAGACACATCCGGGAAATTGCGAGGTAAGAGCAGAGTCACACTTGCCACCCTTCATAAAACATAAGACCTTAGTACTTCACGCAAAGGATCGGGTGGGTGCTGCCTCCTTGGTCTCTGCACGAGGAGGAAGGGCGCGTGGCTGATGGTATTATTATTATTATTATTATTATTATTATTATTATTATTATTATTATTATTATTATTATTATTATTATTACATTTTTATGACCATCAGTGTTATTATATTGTTGTTGGTTGTGGGGAAGGGTTTGTGGTACTGATAATATTATGAACGAAAATAGTCGAAATTGAGGTGAAGGGTTTCAGCGCCCACGCCTGCGACCCTTTAAGTGAAACGGTGGTGTTAAGGTGGTGGTGGTGGTGGTGAGGTGTTTATGGTGATGTGGCTGGTGGTAAAGGGTTTAGGTGTAGTGGTGGTGGGGATGGTGCTGGTGGTGGTGAAGGTGGTGGTGCTAGGAACGAAAATTCTGGTAAGAACGAAAATTCTGTTTGTTTCTTGCTCCGTGCGGGTGTCGGTTTACGAGCTCCTGTTACACTGTTGGGCTGTAATTGGCACCCGTGTGACACCCGTAATTATTAGCTGCCTTCCCTTAATTCATAGTTTCACAAGGAGGAATATTCTTGTGTATCTTATCTGGACGTCACGCCACAGATACCGCCACGGTCATTTACGTCTAGTTATTGAATTATTAACCAGAATGAATGTATGACAGCAGGCAGGAAAAGCATGGTAAATAACATACAAGCTCTTCTACTATCAAAAAAATGAAACCAGAAATACTGAATAACACAAATTACAATGTCATGTTTCGGTAATTTATGCATCGAAAAACAACAGACAAAAAGTGCCCGCCACATTTAGAAACAGAGAAATAAATGTAACTCTAATGCTATGGTTAATCACTGACGAAAAATGAATGATTGATAACAAACGGGAAAATCATGTAAGTAATGGAATAACCTGATACAGTAAAATTAAACACATGTAGGAAAATCATATAAGCTGAAGGCAATATAACTGAGAAAATAAGTAACATTCCATTCATAAAAGCCTGAATAATTGAAAAAAAGGACAATAAAAGTTACAACACCTGCCCCCTCAACATCCAAGAAAATGTACAAGAAAAAAACATCCTCCTCTGATATAAAAAAAGTACCAGGCAATCAACTTTATATGTAGCACAGCAGAAGAACATACATAACACATACTTATTACCCATGTGAACGAATGCACCAGAGACCACGCCGGCGCCATAACACACCAAAATACAGTGGCGCCTTCTTCCGCCGAAAAACATAAATAAAATATTGCCAGATACCGCTAGACCACTCAACAAATACACGAACAGATCACCTTTATATATTCTTCTTTGGCAGGAAGGGAGGGAAAGGGTTGGCAGAAGGGAAATTAATAGGGAGAGAAGGATGGGCTAAAGAAGATAGGGAAAAATGAATGACAGGTGAGAGGAAAAGAATGACCGAGGCAGGAAGGTAGACATTATGCAGCACACACACACACACACACACACACACACACACACACTTTTCACCTGTCCACATCACTTACGAAACACGAGGAAACTTAGTGCAGAAAGTTATCCGTAACGATCATTCCGCCAGAGAAGCATTGAAAAAGTAGACAAATTCGAGAGAGAGAGAGAGAGAGAGAGAGAGAGAGAGAGAGAGAGAGAGAGAGAGAGAGAGAGAGAGAGAGAGAGAGAGAGAGACCAATCTTAAAAATACTCGACACTCGGAGCACATAACTGCCACTAACAGACCTCAAATCTTGCCTCGGACCCAGCACACACACACACACACACACACACATACACACGAGCAAGAAATACCCGGAACTAAATTGAAAAGTCACCCGTAATTTACAACTCCGACTTACCGTTTTCCGTTGAAGCCAAGTAACGACGCCCAGCACCCGGCGCCCCGCAGCTGCCCCGATAACTTCCACCTTTCCACGAACCTGAAAAAAAAGGAAAAAATAAATACAAATACAAGCTTGCCATAAACCAGGGCTATACGGAGCAAGGGGTGTGTTATTAAGGCAGTAAAGCAGTAAATGCCACTCCCATAGCATGCATAAGGGAAGTAAAATATAACAGCACAAAGGTCAAGGAAGATACAAACGCCGTGTCTTATAGTTTTACCCTGAAATACTTCCTGGAACCTCTCTTTTGCTTTAAGGAGTGTAATCTCTTGGTGTTTACTCGCAGATTTTCTTGTACAAGTTCTTCTCTGCATGTCTACTACTTATATGATTCATAGTAACAATTTCCTTATTTTGCTTGTTATAGTCTGGTCCTCAAGACACACTCATCACTCGGTTCATGCCTTCCACGTACCGGTGCACACACACACACACACACACACACACACACACACACACACACACACTATCATTCACTCATTCAGGATGTTAATGAAATCTGTATCAATATAATAAAAGAATGAGAGAAATAATAGATTATCTGCCTTAACTAATACAGCAGCATTAAGATTACGCTACCTACTCATCATTATTTAATGGTGCTTTTATTCCTTACAAAATGTTGCATACGATTGCCATTTGCCTTCCACTTATGATTTATTTAACGTTGTACTAGAAGGGAAAGTAATGTACAGGGTGGCCCAAGAGTCCCGCACCATAGGGGAATATGACTTCTAATCAATTTGTAATAACTATGGTGCAGGACTTTTGGGCCACCCTGTACAAGAATACGAGTCTGGAAAACATGAATTATTTAACACAGTAACATCAGTCGGAGAGTCGCGAATTCCCACACCAGATAATGACACTTACATGCAATATCTCACGCTGGTTTTTATCCGTCTAGCTTTAGTTATCAGCGGAGATTAACGCTTAATTGTTAGTATTGCATGCAGCTACAAGGAGAGGGGGAAAAATGCGACGCGGACCAATCATAAGCATCCGAACGTGCCTCCAGCTGATCGTCAGGCGGGCGGCGCGTCGCTCGACTCACCCGAACCCTGAACACCGGCTCCGGGACTTCGATCGAGTATATGAGTAAGCTAGGACCAAGTGCCAAGGGTGATTCGCAGTTCCTGAAACATCCATTCTCTCTCTCTCTCTCTCTCTCTCTCTCTCTCTCTCTCTCTCTCTCTCTCTCTCTCTCTCTCTCTCTCTCTCTCTCTCTCTCTCTCTCTCTCTCATTTTCGCCAAGCCTCCATGAACTTCCCTCACTATATCTACAAGCAGGACTTTTCATCTCTTAATAACTCTTCATTAGGGCCAAATTCGTCCCCCTGGTGTTTGCGGCACACACACACACACACACACACACACACACCGGTTTACACTCAGGGGTCGATCGGAGGAGGGGGGGGAGGGAAACAGAGGAGGACCGAGGGACGGACGAGACAATTGTGGTGGCGCTGGTCTCGTGTCGTTGGAAAGCAAACCCAATTTTCTGTTTCGTTGCCCTCGTTGGCCCACAGGCTGCGGGAAAGCAATTATTTTCACCATTGGTATTCATGCTCCAGCTCTGCGCTTTCCCATATGCGCCAGAAAATTGGATATGAATAGTCTGGATTCCATTTAACTTCCATGTATTGCAAATATGGTCGATTCTCTCACTCACTCTCTCTCTCTCTCTCTCTCTCTCTCTCTCTCTCTCTCTCTCTCTCTCTCTCTCTCTCTCTCTCTGCCTCAGTCTATACTCCTTCCCCTGGTGGATTCTCTCACTCTCTCTCTCTCTGCCTCAGTCTATACCCCTTCCCCTGGTGGATTCTCTCTCTCTCTCTCTCTCTCTCTCTCTCTCTCTCTCTCTCTCTCTGCCTCAGTTTATACCCCTTCCTCACACCATTCCCTACCCCCTTTCTCATTCTCTTTCTGCTCTCCTTCCTCTCTCTTTGTGCGTGTGTTTACTGTTTTCATTCCTGTCTGTCTCCCTGTCTCTGTTCTGTCTTTCTTACTCGTTCCTCATCACCTTCGTCTATGCCTGTTTGTATCTGTATCTTTTTGTCTCCATTTAAGTTTATGTCTGTTTCCTGTGTGTCTTCGTTCTTGTTTCTGACTGAATACATAATTAAACCATTCTGAGTGCCTGCCCTTGTCTCTTGTGGCTGGCTGTCTTTCTCGCCCGCCTGTGTGTCTTGCTGTGACTGTTCTCCTTGCTCATGTCTCCCTTTTTTTCTGTCTCTATCCCTGAATCGCCTGCCTCCTTGAGTGTCTCCTATGTCTCTATCTACCATGTCTGGCTGTCCACCATGTCTGTGTCTACCATGTTTGCCTACAATGCCTGCGTCTGCCATATTTGTATCTCGGCTTAATTAATGAGGAAATCCTACAATGAAAACCTGGCTCATCTTTTGCTTAAATCTGCTGCCAGTGAGGTGAGGTTCTGCGGAGCTGTGAACAACAAATGAAGTATTCTCAGGGACACTTGAGCAAGACTGATAGTGTTTCGTGACGTCAAATTCCAGCATGAAAGTTTGAGTATTATTGTTATTGTTATTATTATTATTATTATTATTATTATTATTATTATTAGCAGTAGCGTAAATAGTAGCAATAGAAGCAGTTAAGTAGAAGTATATGTAGTAGCAGTAGCTAGGCATTATTATTAGTAGTAGTTAGTAGTTAGCTGTAGTAGTATTAGTATTAATAACTGTAGTAGTGTTATTGTAGTGGTGTTATAATAGTAGTAGTAGTAGCAGTAGTAGTAGTATTGTAATAGTAGTAATAGTATTGTAATGAAAATAGTAGTATTGTAATAGTTAAATAGTAGTAGCTGAATAGTAGTAGTTGGTAATAGTAATTAAGAAGTAGCAGTAGTTAAATAGTAGTAGTTTAGTAGTGGTTAAGTATTATCATAAGAAATAGATAGACAGTAGCAGTAGTAGTAGTAGTAGTAGTAGTAGTAGTAGTAATATTTATCTACCTGTCTGTCTATATCTTCAAGAAGCATAATAAATAGTAATGGTTGTAGTTGGAGGAGGAGGAGGAGGAGGAGGAGGAGGAGGAAGAGGGATGTGACGAGCGACTTTGCTAATTAACTCAAGTATAATATTACCGTCTTGCTAACACTCATAAAATCGTGTCCCCGCCCCGGCATCCACGAGACGCCACACGCAACGCACTCGATATTAACACCACAAAGCAAGACAAACTAGCTGCGGGCAGGCAAGCCGGGCACGCGCTACCCGGCCGTGCCCTACCGCAAATGATAGGGTGGTGACGCCGCTCTCTCCTCCCCCACCCCCATCCTCTGCCTCTCCTCCATCTCCTTTTGCTCTGCCTCCACCCGTCTCCCACTCTCCCTCTTAAATGACTTAAATCTTTATCATACTTCCTTAACAGCGTTCCTCTTGATCTAATTCACAATTATAACCTTTCCTCCTTAATTCAGTAGTGCAATATCATTATTTGTTGATATTTATCATCCCCGAAATCATTATCGGATGAATTGAATCAAAAGTTGAGGTGTGAGGAAACACGGGGAGGACCTTGGGTAGCACTGGTTAGGTTTTTATCGGTGATTATCGTATTTTTTCCAAACGCGCCTTAAATTCCGTCCTATCATGTGTTCATGGCTAATTTCATAACGAATGGCCAAAAATACATGGCATCATCGTATACTCATACTGTGAAGCGGCCAGAAAAAAATAGCAGAAGATATCTCGTTATACGTAACAACTTTAATGTCGGAGACCCTCTCTCTCGGCTAGCGCTTCGGTGCTTTACAGAGACAGCAGTACAGCAGGTCCTCGGCTACTGCATCGAGACTTATAAAGAAGATACCATGAAGGGTATTATACTCAACTCAGCCAAGCCCGATAATGTGATAAAGACAAAAGGAGGGCGGTAAATTTAATTATTAACTCCCAAGCGAGTCATGGCAAGGCGACACGCGAGGTTACATTCACGCATGCGCGACAATTACTACCAACACTCCGGAACCACAGACCTTAGGAGGCTAAATCTTGCACCTCACGAACACCTCTAGAATTACCGGCGTCCTTAATCCTTCCAAGAATGTGACGCGAGCACGCAAGGGTTGGTGGCATGGGGGAGCTGTAGCCCTTCTAGTACTTCCCCACTTATCATAATAGCAGCGAGGGAACAGCGGAGAGTACTCAGGGATTTGGCAACTTCAACCCTACTCCCCCCCCCCCCCCACACACACACATACTCACACGCACACACACACACTCACTCACACACACACATACTCACACACACACACACCGGTCCGTTCCCCTCTCGAGTGTTGGTGATGGTGGCTCAGAGGTTGGAACTTCGAAGCTTCGACCGATGCGACACCTGAGCCTGATGAATTATTACTGTGTGTGGTATGCCTGGCCACTGCTCCCATAATGACACGATCCCCGACGACTTTGAACAATCTGATCAATCACACATTCTTTATAAAACCGCATTATGTTTGTAGTGACGACGAAACGAAAAACATGAATGTATTAGGCTCGTGAAGGGAAACAGACGAGCTTGCTGATGGCACACTGATCATTCGTAACTTAAGTGAAATGCGTGTCCTTGGAATCCAATAGGAGTAATGTATCAGACAGTTTGTTAACTCTCTGTTGGTTACTTAATTCTGCATCATCATGATTGGAGTGACGACGAAATGAACCCAAAAGTGATTCAGGTCGTGTAGGCAAACAGCTGAACACGCCAACTTCACCTCGCGAGTCTCTCAAGTGCTGCATTGCTGTTCTAAAATTCCTAACATGCATACTTCATCAACTCGGGAATCACTACTCTTAGCTTAATTATGACCGAGCGCGCTGCATTTTAACACATGACACGATTAAGTCTGATAATCATTCACGTCCCTGATTCCTGTCAAGCTTTGGTACTGCTTCACTAATTAATATCTCATTCTCCGCCTGTGGATTCCCAGGGATACAAGAGGCTGATTTCGTCAAACCAAAACACGACGATGAAACGGTGCAAGGTCAGGACGCACTTTAACCACCGTAGCGCCATGTCTTTCCCCGTCTGTTCCCCCTGTGATCCTAATATATACGTCATGTGTGAGGATGCTGGACACGTGTACACTGTACAGGGTAGGAGAGGGGAGGCAGAGGAAGGGTGAAGAGTTGCACATTTCTAATCTTGCAAAGCCATGTCTCTCCCTGCCTGAGGTGCGAGAATGATGTTAAGTTTACAGCGTGAGGGAGGTGGGGAATTTTGGCGCTGAGAGGAGAAACAAATTAATGGTGGATAGAAAAGGTATGAGGAGAGGGAACAAGCGGGTACTGAGGGAAATTTGGTTGATAAAAGTGCTATGCTTAATTATCAGCTGCAAACATGAGAAATTTGGATGAATAAAGGATAAAAATGAGGAGCGGAGGAAGAGTAGATAGAAGAGGTATGGGAGAGGAAAATAAGTGAGACAGGGGCAGGTGACGTTTACTGTAGGTGGGTGCAATTCTGTCCGTTGGTCAATACCCCTTGGAGCTTGGAGTTTAATTAATGATATAATAAAACTTTGAGGTGACGAAGCAGGTCAGGTAGACGTGACTATTACGGTTGATTAAATACCTGTTCAGCGTAGGATATGAGTGGCAGTTGCAATACACAGGTGGCTGAAGGAGGAGCAGCGGTGAAATGGTTACCTGCCCAACGCCACTCATGTTAACAGAGGCACTAATGATGCAACTAATTACAGATCCGTGGCAGCTTATTATCGGAACATTCAGAGGCGGCGGAGCGGAGGATGCGGCGGGGAGCTTCGCCTTGCCAGCGCTGAGGTGATTCGCCACATCAAAGAGGCACGCGATCAACATCAGTCGGGAGCGCAGATAGGATGCTCCCCCCACCCCCCCACATCAATCCACTCGCCCCGCGCTAGACTCGACAAACAACTTCTATCTCAATATGTGATTCCTAATATCGGTGTCATGTTACGGTCTGATTCCACTGTTGTCAGGTTGTCACTATCAATAAGTGCCTCGGGAGAATCATGGGATATCACTATCAATAATAATAATGCAACTACGACTTGAACTCTTTCAAGAGGAGGGCATCAGGACACCTCTCCTCCCGAAATTGACCTCTCTTTTTGGACACTCCTTTGACCTCTATCCAGGAGCAGTGAGTAGCGGGCTTTTTTTTTTTTTTCTTTACGCCCTTGGACTGTCTCCTCAGCTGTAAAAAAAAAACTACTACTACTACTACTACTACTACTACTGTTACTACTACTACTACTACTACTACTACTACTACTACTACAACCGTTACTACAACTACTATTACAACTACTACTGTTACTCTACTACCACTACTACCACTACTGCTACTACTATTACTACTACGGTTACAACCACTACCACTAATAATAATGACTTTACTTTCAATACCATCGTCATTATAACATTAACCATTATCCTCCCCTCCTCAGCGTCGCACGAAAGGGGTACCGACGCCATTAACTTCTCGCTGCTTTTACGAAATTATTAAAACATCGCACAAAGGAGGCACATAATTCCTCCTTCACACGCCCTCATAACGCCCCTAGAGGAGGAACGATTATGTTTACTTGCGCCAGTCCTCCTCCTCCTCCTTCTCCTCTTCCTCGACACAAAGAGAGGGTTCGCCCGGTGTCGCAGAGAGAGAATCTGTGTTAATTTTTCCCGTCGGAGCCGCGTCGCCGTCTGCTGCATGGGGCTGTCGTGTGTGGCGGGATGGCGGTGGGCTTTGTTTACGTTTCGCGGTGGGGGAGTAAGCACGTCAGGAGGGGGAGGAGAAAGAGGGAGAGAAGAGAAAATGTAACAAAAGAAGAGGAGCAGGAAAATGAGGGGAAGAACGAGGACGAAGAGTAGGAAGAGGAGGGAGACTGAAGAGAAGGAAGAATAAAAGGAGGAGAAAGAGGACGAGGAAAAAAGGACGGGGAGAAAATGAAGGAGAAGATGGAGGAGGAGGAAGAGGAGGGAGGATGAGGAGTAGGAAGAATAAAAGGATGGAGGAGAAGAAAAAGGATGAGGAGAAAGAGGAAGATGAGAAAATGAAGGAGAAGATGAAGGAGGAGGAAGAGGAGGAGGAGAGAGTGAAAGAGGAATATAAGGAGGAAGAGGAGGAAGAGGAGGAGGAGGGGGAGGACGAGAGAAAGAGAGAGGATATCAAAAAAGAATATTGCTATTACCGGAGAACGAAGATTTGAGTGTCATTGATTTGGTATGAATTGAAAGAGCATTTTCTCTAATTAAAAGTCGTGGCAATGAAATGATTCCAGGTGTTTCAATGCGCCAATATCAGCTTGTCGATGAGTGAGGACGCGGAGGAGCGGGTGACAGCTCTTGGAAGTCTCACACTGCCTCTCAGACTTCAAACAGCAAGATCAAAAGTTGGCAAAGAACAGCTTGTGGTCAAAGAGGTACAGCTAATTAATTAAGTAAAAGGCGCATATGTCTGATTATAATTTTTTTTTTCTTAAGCTCCCAGACTGTTTAATAGCCAATGATCCGAAGAATTCATAGCTCGCAAAGACCGGAATGACTACGATTTATATGTGAAGATTATTAGGTCGTCTTTTTCTCTTCGCCACCATGTTTGATTTACTTCTGAGATAACTTTGGAAACTCAACTTCAGACTCTTAGGTCGGTATTATAAGAAACTTTGGTTTCTCACATCAGCTATTTCTAAAGGCCAGAGAGAGGGTCAGTCGGGTTCTAATGAGTGTTTCTTTAGGTTTATGGTACAGAGGAAGGGTCAAACTACCACCTGGGTCATAAAACTACTCCTGGAAATGCCCAAAACTCCTACGAAGGCCTTGTCAAATATGTGAACCTGGTCGACGAAGCGTTTGACAATACCGCCCTAATTAGTCTTTCAAGGATACATAACAATCAACTGGTTTAAAGGTCAAAAGTCAAGAAAAGAAAATCCGAGTCTCTTCTCTATTGACCTCTCTCTCTCTCTCTCTCTCTCTCTCTCTCTCTCTCTCTCTCTTCGACTGCATTGCGAGATGTTTGCGGTGTGGTGAGAGACGGAGATCGATATGTCACGGACGGTAATTACAGGATTGTGTGTGTGTGTGTGTGTGTGTGTGTGTGTGTGTGTGTGGTTAACAGGATGACAGCGAGGATGCGTGGGTGAAGTGTGTGTGGATGAGTGACAACGGATGAAAATATACTTTGGCAGCTGAATGGGTGACTTTGTACGAGTATGTGAGTGTGGGGTGAATGACATGAGTGTGTGTATTACCTGAGTTGAATAATGATGGGGAAGAAGAGTGTGGATGGGTGGCTGTTAAATACCGAATAGGTGGAGAAGATCAGTGTGAGTGGATGATTGCCAACAGGGGAGTGGGTGGAAGGTGTGATGGGAAGATGAGTGGGTGGGTGAGTGGGTGAGAGTTTCCAGTTCTCTGCAGGCAAGGCGAGGGAATTGGAGAGGGAATTGGAGAGTAGAATGGGTGGATTGATGTGTGGGTGAATAACGGCCGGGGAGAGGGTGGAGCGTGCGGTGGGTGGATGGGTGGGTGGGTGGGTGGGTGTTAGCTTCGAGTTCCCTGTATGCAACAAGGTCAGGCGGAGAGTACTGGAGCGGAAGGGGGTACACGAGAAGGTATGAG
This sequence comes from Eriocheir sinensis, assembly GCF_024679095.1. NCBI lineage: Eukaryota > Metazoa > Arthropoda > Malacostraca > Decapoda > Varunidae > Eriocheir > Eriocheir sinensis. The sequence goes on from NC_066543.1 coordinate 2,982,180, forward strand.
CGGACAGCAGTGGCGCGTGGCTTTGATTAACACACACACACACACACACACACACACACACACGAGCAGCCCTTTCCCCTCCTCCCCCACCCCACGCCCCCACACTCACGCCGCGTAACCTCCTTACCTCAGTGAATACGTAAATTATTCTTCACTGTTATAAAGCTACGCAAGGACTTTCAGACTCTTAAACCATTTGGCATTTCATTTCAACGCGACGATTAAATTATGCAAGATCTCTGGCTATTAACACCTGGCCAGTGATTTAGTAGGTGAAAAGTACGTGCACTTCCTGCAGAGAATGTCCCGAGTTGTTCATTCCTAAGGGTTGGTTTATGCAGTACACGGCCGGTTCATTCATTGTAAATTTTAGGATCACTCGACCAGTTATTCATTCGTACCGTACAAGGGAGGAAAGAATATTTACCAAACTCACGGAGGCAGTGTGTGAGGAAAAGTAAAGGAAGAAGGCACGTCACATGTTAATCTTTTAAAGGTACAAAAGGTTAAAAAAAAAGGGTCAGGTAAGGTAAGAGAGTCTTCGAACAGAAAAAAATATGCTAGCCAACCCTAACAATCAGGACGGTAACAAAATAACTCTAAGGTCTAACGAATGAAAGTATAACTAATTCCTTCAGTTTCAAGGCAGATTACTATTTTTTCAGGTTGTTTTGTATTTGTTTGAGGATGAACGAAGAGAGAGAGAGAGAGAGAGAGAGAGAGAAACTGTTTGTGAGTATGTCAACAGAAGGCTACCATTATTTTTTTCTCTCTCTCTCTCTCTCTCTCTCTCTCTCTCTCTCTCTCAGTGTAAACCGAGTGATAATTGGCCTTAATTTTTCTCCCGCAAGCTGCCGCGACAGAATTTCCAGAATGAATCTAGCTTATACGTGCGAGAGAGAGAGAGAGAGAGAGAGAGAGAGAGAGAGAGAGAGAGAGAGAGAGAGAGAGAGAGAGAGAGAGATTGTGAGCCCACGTTTACATTTACGTAGGAATTTTTCTCTTCTTGTCTTCTCTCTCTCTCTCTCTCTCTCTCTCTCTCTCTCTCTCTCTCTCTCTCTCTCTCTCTCGCAGTTTGTCTTTCTCGTCGGGAGGGAAAAGAAAGAAGAGAAAGGAGAGGAAGGGAGAGGGAGCGAGGAAGGAGGGAAGAAGGGAAGAAGGACGAATGTAAAAAAATGCTGGAGGGGAAAATATGGCAAGAAAATGGAGACGTGAGAAGACTTGGAGAAGGAAGGAAGGAGGGCAGGTTGAAGAGGGAGGAAAGAATGTCTGGGGAACGGAGGATGATGAAAAAAAAAACCCTCCTAAAGAATGGAGAGAAAGAGGGAAAAATCACTTCAGTCTCTCCATTTTACACGATAAGAAATAGAATGGGTCTTAATTTTCTCCTCTCTCTTCTCTCTCTTTCAAGTGGAGGAAGAGGAAAGCAGAAACGTGAGAAATGTGAGACGAATATAATGAGAGGGAGATTAAAAGAGGGACAATGAAGGAGGAAGGAGGGAGACAAAGAAAAGAAGAGACCGTCAAAGGGAAGGAAAGACGAGAACTCCAGAGAGAAGAATATGGAGAAGAAGGAATAAAGATAACGATCGGGAGGAGAAGGAGGATAGGGAAGGAGAAGGATAAAGAGGAGGAGGAGGAGAATAATTATAATCAGTAGCGTGAGACATAAACGCACAAGAAAATGGAAAAAAAAATCATGAGCAAAAAAGAATAAAAAATATGAGGCCAAAGAGAAGGGATAAGACGAGACAAAAAAAAAAAAAATGTCACCAGATAAAACCAGAAGGAAAATGAACCCGAACTTCCCTTCTCAGCCTCACCCAGTCACCTTTGCTATACAATTTTTTCCTCACCTTTCTTCCCAAGGTGATTAATTAACGCCAGACAGGTGCAAAGCGTCTCCCCCTCACCCCCTACCCCCCCCCCATCCATCTTAGAACCAGGTAGGAGGAAGCTGCTGATTTTCCACCTTATTAAAATTCATAGCCATTCTGCTAATTTACCTGAGTAATTAACCGTGTCCCAGCCATCGATAGTGCAGCGCCGCTAGAGTAAAGGGGCTGAAAAAAGTACTGTGGAGAACGATGACGGGAAAATGCGATGAGGGAAAATGGTGAAGGAAAAATGGAAGCAAAATTAAAGTCCATTAGCAACACACCAGAAAGACAAATTTGGTGAAGGGAAATGAAGGCGACAACACAACCACGCAACTCAAATTAACTCAAGAATGGAAGAAACACAAAATTATATAAAAAAAAAAGTAAGTAAGAAAAACAAATTAGCAAAACGAAAATGGTGGTTTTTTGACGAAAGGAGATACTGGGCTATTTATATTTCTTCTATTTTTTCGCGTAATATTACGGTTTGAAGAAAAAAAAAGGTGATTACGTCTGCCATTTTTTTTTTCAGCAGAGGAGTCAACTCAAGGGCATAAAAAAAAGGAAACATGTGAAAATTAAGACCGCTACTGACTGCTCTTAAAAGGAGTTAGAGGAGTGGCCGAAAGATAGGTCAATTTCGGGAGGAGAGGTGTCTAATAATATTTATTTGACCCCCATAATACATTGCACCTGATTATAATTAATTAAGCAAATCATCGTACCAAGAATAAAATCATAAAGCATCTTAAAAAATCGAGTAATGTTCCCTACAAGTATATTTTTTTTCTTTACGGTTTTATATTTAATCTGTAATGTTTAAAATTGCGTAGATTTATTTAACACTAGTTTCTTATTTTTCACATTTGCTTTGAGGAAAAAAACCCAATATGCAGACCTTAATATTGTTTTTCTCTTTTTCTTTTGCCTGTTTCCGAGGCTCTTCAACTCTCCCTTTCTCCTTTGTTAAACTTCAGAGCGTCTGTTCCCCTACCACTAAGACCTTTAAAACTTTTTGGGAAGGGGGCTTAGGTCTTCCTCAAAACAAAAAAAAAATATATAAAGTTAGAATCTCTCTCTCTCTCTCTCTCTCTCTCTCTCTCTCTCTCTCTCTCTCTCTCTCATATTTTTCCCCCCTCCCCCCCCTCGGTCATCACTAAACCAGCCCTTCCCATGCAGCTCACTAAGGCATTGATCCGCGTCCTTCCGGGAGACAAAAGACTCGCTAACAAAGTGCCAAAACAAGAGCAGCCTCAACAAGTCACTCCCAGCCCCGAAGTGCCGCTGAATTATTGACACTCGTGGCCATCGACCGAGGGGGACAAAGACGCGGAGGAACACTGCACTCACTGACACTGACGGGTATGGACCCACCGTAAACATGTATATAATTGTAACCTCGGCAGAAGCTTTTAAATAGCTCCCCAACGGTCGGGGGAACTTTAGCATAGAAAAATAATACTGTCATGTACTAATGTACTGAACATATTTAAATATATATAGAGAGAGAGAGAGAGAGAGAGAGAGAGAGAGAGAGAGAGAGAGAGAGAGAGAGAGAGAGAGAGAGAGAGAGAGAGAGAGAGAGAGAGAGAGAGAGAGAGAGAGAGTTGAGAAACAAGGTTTGCTGTCTCTCTTATGTTAGGTAGGAGGACATGTAAAATTAGAGAAGCTGAAGGTCGCGAATATATAGTTAAGTACGCGAGGTTCATCCACTTAAGGGGGGAAGGTGTGCTCGTGGCTCGCCCCCTCACCTGTTCACTAATTGTAGGTTGGCGGCGGGGTAATCACGGTCGTGGATGCAAGTTTTTCACCTGAGAGGCGCTACGCACTAAACACGACTAGCTCTTTTCAGTTCGTGTTTTATTCCGGGTTGTCCGTCACCACTCACCATAATTGTCTGTTTGATTCTCTCCCTTTTTCTTTTGCTCTTGCTTTACACACACACACACACACACACACACACACACACACACACACACACACACACACACACATACACAGACACACACACATACACACACACTGGTCACCTGGTCTGCCTGTTGCCTGTTAGATTTAGTGTAGTAGACAGTACGTGGGCAATGTAATTACAGTAGAAGGAAAGGGGGAGTTTAAACAGTAGATAGAGAAGGTGGAAGAAAGATAGGGGCATGTAAGAAAGACGAAGAAAAGAAATGCAGGAAATTTAAACATGAAGAAGGTTAGAAACGAAAAAAAAAAAGAGAGACGGAAGGCTAACAAAGGGTAAATGGATAGGGACGATAGGACAAGCGAAGGATTTTTTGCAGAAAAGAAGGACAGCTTGTTATGAGGAGGAGGAGGAGGAGGAAGTAAACAAAGAAGAGGCAAAAGAGCAGAGAGAGGAGGAAAAGGAGAAAAGGACGAAAATGTGAACCAGATAACACGGAGGCATATGTAACGTCTCTCTCTCTCTCTCTCTCTCTCTCTCTCTCTCTCTCTCTCTCTCTCTCTCTCTCTCTCTCTCTCTCTCTCTCTCTCTCTCTCTCTCTCTCTCTCTCTCTCTCTCTCTCTCTCTTGCTCTGTGTCCCCGCATAATACAGCGATACAAAGACAAACAAACACATAAAGTGGAAGCGTTGGCCACGGCAGCGGAGAGACAATTGCCGCGGCGGGTTAGCAAAGAACGACAATAGCAACACAAACCAAAAGAGAGAGAGAGAGAGAGAGAGAGAGAGAGAGAGAGAGAGAGAGAGAGAGAGAGAGAGAGAGAGAGAGAGAGAGAGAGAGAGAGAGAGAGAGAGAGAGAGAGAGAGAGAGAGAGAAATGTTTGATATAGTTATACGTGTTTCGATTTGTCACTATTCGTCTTCTTTAGCGACTCTTTTGTGTCTTTGTATTATTGTTTATCATTTCCCAGTCAATCAGTCAGTCAGTTAGTCAGTCAGATGGTCAGTCAGCTATTCAGTCAGTCAATCAGTCAGTCAGTCAGTGAATCAGTTCGTCAGTCTATCTTTGTATGGTTGCATGTGTCAATCAATCAGTCAGCTATTTTATCCAGCACATTATGCATCTTTCCATTTTTATAATCTCTCTCTCTCTCTCTCTCTCTCTCTCTCTCTCTCTCTCTCTCTCTCTCTCTCTCTCTCTCTCTCTCTCTCTCTCTCTCTCTCTCTCTCTCTCTCTCTCTTTAACACACAGGTTTTGTCTCCATAATAAAACAAAGAGTCGTGTGTCCCGTTGGGGATGAGAAGTAAAACAAACAAACATTCCCGGACGCTAGACACCATCCCCGTGGTAAAACCCGAGAGATATTCCTACCCCCATGAGGCCGGACAGGGCAAGTGTGCACTCCCTCTGGCCGGACGAGAAAGCTCCCGGGGCTAGTGTGTTCGTCAAAGCCGTGTGTGTCTCTGTTTTCCCTGTGGTGATGGTGGTGGTGGTGGTGGTTGTCGTGATGGTGGAGTGTTGATGATGGTGGTGGTAATAAAGTAATAGCAGAAATTTATTTGTATTTTTTTACATGTCAGCCAACAGCGCAGGTAGGCTTTCTTGAGGGGCCTGAATGGTAGTCGGCCCCAGCCCGTCGTGGCGCAGGCAAGTGTTTTATAGTAGCGCCATTTTTTCTTGGCTCATGCTGTCCCCCGGAGCTCGTTCTTGCTTCACTTGGACGGTTTCCTCTAGAGTCCGGGTTGATGGGTGGTCTTCAGGACAGCATGTGGGTTGTCTTAAGCCACTCGGTGGTGACTGAAAAATTCCAGGTGGTAGCGGCGGATTCAAACCCGCGTCGTCCATCACGCAGTGAATGCGGGACCCGCACGCTAACCACTCAGCCATGACCTACCCTAGTAATAGTGGTATTATTATTATTATTATTATTATTATTATTATTATTATTATTATTATTATTATTATTATTATTATTATTATTATTATTAGTATTAGTAGTAGTAGTAGTAGTAGCCGTAGCATTATTATTATTATTATTATTATTATTATTATTATTATTATTATTATTATTATTATTATTAGTAGTAGTAGTAGTAGTAGTAGTAGTAGTAGAAGTAGCATTATTATTATTATTATTATTATTATTATTATTATTATTAGTAGTAGTAGTAGTAGTAGTAGTAGTAGTAGTAGTAGTAGTAGGAGTAGTAGAAGTAGTAGTAGTAGTAGTAGTAGTAGTAGTAGCAGTAGAAATACAGTAGTAGCAGCCAGCAGCAACAGCAGAATACAATCGTATCAGGGGTCACCGCTCCGGGGGCTATTATCTAAAACGTTTATATATTTTTTTCCCCCTGAAGCCAATAAATGACGGCCCGGGGAATAAAACACTCAATTATGCCGATTATAGGATCAAGGGAAGTGAAGCCTTAAATACCCGCGCCCAGTGCCGGGTTAATGGGTTATGAAGCTTACCATTCGCCTCTTAATTACCACGCCAAGCAAAACAGGCAAACACATTCAAGTTTATATATTTTTCCCTTACCTTTTTTTTTATTCAATTATATTTTGTTGAGCAGATTCGTGATGTTTTTTTCTCATTAATCTGAGATGATGTAGAGTTGGAAAAAGTAGTAGTAGTAGTAGTAGTAGTAGTAGTAGTAGTAGTAGTAGTAGTAGTTGTAATAGTAGCAGCAGCAGCAGCAGTAGTATTAGTGATATGTTTGAATGCCACAGTCATTAGCGAACAGAGTTGGGGCTAATGACTTCCAAGCTATGGAGCCTTCCATGATTATGTGTCGGGAAAATAAACATGGATGGAGGTATCTTTTATGTAGTAGTAGTAGTAGTAGTAGTAGTAGTAGTAGTAGTAGTAGTAGTAGTAGGAGGAGGAGGAGGAGGAAAAGGACGAGGAGGAGGAGGAGGAGGAGGACGAGGAGGAGGAGGACGAGGAGGAGAAGGAGGAGGAGGAGGAGGAGGAGGAGAAGGAGGAGGAGGAGGAGGAGGAGGAGGAGGAGGAGGAGGAGGAGGAGGAGGAGGAGGAGGAGGAGGAGGAGGAGGAGGAGGAGGAGGAGGAGGAGGAGGAGGAGGAGGAGGAGGAGGAGGAGGAGGAGGAGGAGGAGCAGAAGCAGCAGCAGTATAACGTACCATTTCCCTTTCTCCAATCATCCTTCCTTTTTTTCAGCCCCTTTTCTTTAACTTCCTGACTAACGCACGACCCCCTGTTTATATCGACCAGCTTCTTCAAATCTTCCACGTGCACATTTTCATTTCCCTCTAACGTTTCCTTCTCTCCCTTCCCTTCCTCCCGGTCCCCCTTCATTCCCTCCCTCACTTCCTCATTCCCTTCCATGAACTTCCTCTTATTACAATCCCCAATTTATATCAATCACTCCCCTTGAATTTTACTCGACTATCTCTGTTTCCTGCTTTTATTCTCTACGTTCTGTCCTTCTCCCCTTTTCACTCCCTAACACATTACATCAATCACTTCCACGAACGTTCTTTTTATTCCTTTTCACCATTCATATCAACCTGTCCCCTCGAATCCTCCTCTCACATACCTCCCTCATACACCTACATTACCTTGTCCTTTCTAACTCCTTCCTTTTCTTTTTTATTTCCTCCGTCACACGCTCCTTCATTCTCATATCCACCACCAAGGTCTCGTCCGGTTCAACCTCCACCATATATCAGCCAGTCCCCTAAAATTCTCCGCTCGCAAATTTCCTTTTCCATTCGCATTTCCTTCCCCCCTTCTTCCCTCCATCCAGGCTCCCTCCTTTTTTCCCCCTATCATTCCTTCCTTCGCTTCCCTTTACCAGCGTCCTCTTCATTTCAATCTCCCATTCATATCAATCAGTTGCCCCGTAGTCTTCCCTAACAAATTTCCTTTCACTACCACCATTTCCTTATCGTACCCCTTCCCCTCCCTCTCCCTCTGGCCCTCCCTGTCGTTTTTCAGGTGGCCAGACGCATCAATTCCCTCTTTAACGACATGACTACCAGGAATCACGCTCTGTCTATCGTCCAGGTGAGGCGTTGTCTAATATTTGTTACCGTAAGTTGTTGTTGAAGACGGAATTTATCGTGATCTTGGTAACTTCAATTTGATTTTATTATTTATTTTTGCACTTTTTTATTTATTAGTTTTATTTTCAATCATCCATTTTTTTTCTTCTTGTTTTTCCTCATTTTTTTTCGTCCTGTAAATTAGTTGTTGTTGGAGAGGAATTTTAAAGTCATCTTAGGTAACTTCTATTTTCCTTTTCGTTCTTGTACTATTCTCTATTCTGTTTTGACTCAATATTTTCTTTCTGTAAATTATTTAGTTTTCCTTATTTTCAATCGCAATTCTGTTATTCCTTCTCTTTTTATGGCTTTTCGGATATTTGTTATTCTTTGCTTTCTTTTCCTTTCTTTTTTATTTCCTCTTTTCCCTGTAACATTTCAAAATCTGTTTTTATTTGTATTTCTTCTTCTCCCTCTGTTTCTTAACTTTTCACGCTCTCATGCCTTCTCTTTGTACGTTCCATTTCGTTTCTTTCTATCACTCCTTTTCTTGGCTATTGTTATTCCTATGTCTCCTTTTATCTTTTCCTTACACTCCACCTCTCTCTTTCTCTTCCCTCAGTTTCTCTCTCCTCTTTTCTGCCTTTCTTTTGGCTTCACTCCCTCCCTATCAGCCTGTCTTCCTTTCCCTCTTCTTGTCCACTTTCATTTCCTTGTCTTCCTCTTATTAGTTTCTCTGTCTCCGTGTCTCCATTCGTCCAGTGTTTATCAGTGTCTGGAAGTGTGTGTGTGTGTGTGTGTGTGTGTGTGTGTGTGTGTGTGTGTGTGTGTGTGTGTGTGTGTGTGTGTGTGTGTGTGTGTGTGTGTGTGTGTCCTTTCCTGTTATTCGTCTGCTTCATATCTCTATATTTTTCCCTTGTCTTTCTCTCTCTTCATCAGACTCTGCATTTTTCATTGGCTTCCTGTTTACTATTCTTTCTCGTATTCTTCCGATTTTGCATCCGCTTATATTTTTTTTTATTTAGGTGCGTCTGACC